>NC_134878.1:2225000-2232500 GCF_041734735.1 Babylonia areolata | reverse complement strand
AGAGCGAGGTGAAGAGAGAGGTGGGAGACAGAGAGGGGAGAGCGAGGTGAAGAGAGAGGTGGGAGACCGGAGCAATGGGAAAAGGGGAGACAGGAACACAGAGAAGCGTAAAGACAGGCACACAGACAGAGGGAGACAGAGAGAGACAGAGACAGAAAGAGAGAACTGAACTGAATTTTATCCAATGAGGGAAGTGGAATAGTCAAGGACATTCTATTTTTCATCCCGCCCTCAGGGCAAAAAATGAAACAAACAAGCCCAAAAAACAACAAGAAGAAGAGAAAGACAGACAGACAGACAGCGAAAGAGAGACAAACATCAGTACAGGCAGACAGATAGATAGAAAGACACACAGAGAGACAGACAGACCAGAAAGACAGACTTTAGAAAGGGGGGGGGGGGGGGAAGCAAAAGAAAACCACGCAACCAAGAAGCAGATGAAGTGTAAACAGGACAGAAGACACGTGGCATGATGAGCGGTGACAGAACCACTCACACATTGAAGGGCCTATCTCCACCTCTCCACACAGGCACTTTGACGTGGGCGTGGCGTGATAAGCACGGATGCCGATTCGCCGTTTCCAAACTTGCCGCTTTTCCAAATCGCCGTCACGTATCACCTACCTTGCCGTTTTTGAAATCGCTGCCCAGTGTAAGCCTGCAATGTTTGGTGCCGTATTCACTGTCTCTGACAATGGTTTGGTGCTGTTTGGCCGTCATAACTGTCTCTGACGATGGTATGGTGCTGTTTGGCCGTCATAACTGTCTCTGACGATGGTATGGTGCTGTTTGGCCGTCATAACTGTCTCTGACGATGGTATGGTGCCGTTTGGCCGTCATGACTGTCTCTGACGATGGTTTGGTGCCGTTTGGCCGTCATAACTGTCTCTGACGATGGTATGGTGCCGTTTGGCCGTCATAACTGTCTCTGACGATGGTATGGTGCTGTTTGGCCGTCATAACTGTCTCTGACGATGGTATGGTGCCGTTTGGCCGTCATAACTGTCTCTGACGATGGTATGGTGCTGTTTGGCCGTCATAACTGTCTCTGACGATGGTATGGTGCTGTTTGGCCGTCATAACTGTCTCTGACGATGGACGTAGGAGGTTGGAGGGGCGGATGGTTGTGTGTGTGTGTGTGTGTGTGTGGGGGGGGGGGGGGGGGGGGGGTGTTGATTCTCCGTTTCCTAACTCGGCGTTTTCGAAATCTTGCCTACCTTTCCTCCCTCCTCAAACCCCCACCCCAGCCCCCCTCCTCCCCGTCTCTCTGTCTGTCTGTCTGCCTCTCTGTCTCTCTGTCTCTCTGTGTTAGTGTGTTAGTGTTAGTGTTAGTGTTAGTGTTAGTGTTAGTGTGTGTGTGTGTGTGTGTGTGTGTGTGTGTGTGTGTGTGTGTGTGTGTGTGTGTGTATGTGTGTGTGTGTGTGTGTGTGTGTGTGTGTGTTAGTGTGTGTGTGTGTGTTAGTGTGTGTGTGTGTGTGTGTGTGTGTGTGTGTGTGTGTGTGTGTGTGTGTTAGTGTGTGTGTGTGTGTGTGTGTGTGTGTGTGTGTGTGTGTGTGTGTGTGTGTGTGTGTGTGTGTGTGTGTGTGTGTGTGTGTGTCGGTCGTCCACAACGCAACACATTAGTTTCTCCCTTAACTGTCATCAACACTTCATTTGTCTTACTGAAATACTAACGATATTCTGATTCTGATTGGAAAAGCATATCAGAATGCAGTTCATGTCGTTAGAGACAGAAAGCACTGCACACACAATATCACTAAGCCAAACAGCACAAGGTGGAAGGAAGCTGGAGAAAGAGGGAGAGAGAGGGGTGGGGACTAGAGACAGACAGACAGACAGAGAGGGGTGAGGGCAAGAGAAAGACAGACAGACAGACAGACAGAGAGAGGCGGGGGGAATGACAGACAAAGAGCTGAGAGAGGAATACAGGGCAGGTGAGGAACAGAAGAAAGGAGGTAGGGTGAGAGAGTGAGACAGACGGAAGGAGACAGACAGAGGGTGAGACAGACAGAAGGAGAGACAGACAGAGGGTGAGACAGACAGAGGGTGAGACAGACGGAAGGAGACAGACAGAGGGTGAGACAGACAGAGGGTGAGACAGACAGAGGGTGAGACAGACAGAGGGTGAGACAGACAGAAGGAGACAGACAGAGGGTGAGACAGACAGAGGGTGAGACAGACAGAAGGAGACAGACAAGAGACAGACAGAGGGTGAGACAGACAGAGGGTGAGACAGACAGAGGGTGAGACAGACAGAGGGTGAGAGAGACAGAAGGAGACAGACAGAGGGTGAGACAGACAGGAGGAGACAGACAAGAGACAGACAGAGGGTGAGACAGACAGAAGGAGACAGACAGAGGGTGAGACAGACAGGAGGAGACAGACAGAGGGTGAGACAGACAGGAGGAGACAGACAAGAGACAGACAGAGGGTGAGACAGACAGAGGGTGAGACAGACAGAGGGTGAGAGAGACAGAAGGAGACAGACAGAGGGTGAGACAGACAGGAGGAGACAGACAAGAGACAGACAGAGGGTGAGACAGACAGAGGGTGAGACAGACAGGAGGAGACAGACAGAGGGTGAGACAGACAGGAGGAGACAGACAAGAGACAGACAGAGGGTGAGACAGACAGAGGGTGAGACAGACAGAGGGTGAGACAGACAGAGGGTGAGACAGACAGAGGGTGAGACAGACAGAGGGAGAGACAGACAGAGGGTGAGACAGACAGAGGGTGAGACAGACAGAGGGTGAGACAGACAGGAGGAGACAGACAGAAGGAGACAGACAGAGGGTGAGACAGACAGGAGGAGACAGACAAGAGACAGACAGAGGGTGAGACAGACAGGAGGAGACAGACAGAAGGAGACAGACAGAGGGTGAGACAGACAGGAGGAGACAGACAGAAGGAGACAGACAGAGGGTGAGACAGACAGAAGGACACAGACAGAGGGTGAGACAGACAGAGGCTGAGACAGACAGAGGCTGACACAGACAGAAGGAGACAGACAGAGGGTGAGACAGACAGAAGGACACAGACAGAGGGTGAGACAGACAGAGGCTGAGACAGACAGAGGCTGACACAGACAGGAGGAGACAGACAGAGGGTGAGACAGACAGAAGGAGACAGACAGGAGGAGACAGACAGAGGGTGAGACAGACAGAAGGAGACAGACAGATGGTGAGACATACAGAGGGTGAGACAGACAGAGGGTGAGACAGACAGAGGGAGAGACAGACAGAGGGTGAGACAGACAGAGGGTGAGACAGACAGAAGGAGACAGACAAGAGACAGACAGAGGGTGAGACAGACAGAGGGTGAGACAGACAGAAGGAGACAGACAGATGGTGAGACATACAGAGGGTGTGACAGACAGAGGGTGAGACAGACAGAGGGTGAGACAGACAGAGGGTGAGACAGACAGAGGGTGAGACAGACAGAAGGAGACAGACAGAGGGTGAGACAGACAGAGGGTGAGACAGACAGAGGGAGACAGACAGAGGGTGAGACAGACAGAAGGAGACAGACAGGAGGAGACAGACAGATGGTGAGACAGACAGAGGGTGAGACAGACAGATGGTGAGACAGACAGAGGGTGAGACAGACAGAGGGTGAGACAGACGGAGGGTGAGACAGACAGAGGGTGAGACAGACAGAGGGTGAGACAGACAGAAGGAGAGACAGAGGGTGAGACAGACAGAGGGTGAGACAGACAGAGGGTGAGACAGACAGAAGGAGACAGACAGAGGGTGAGACAGACAGAGGGTGAGACAGACAGAGGGAGACAGACAGAGGGTGAGACAGACAGAAGGAGACAGACAGAGGGTGAGACAGACAGATGGTGAGACAGACAGAAGGAGACACACAGAAGGAGACAGACAGAGGGTGAGACAGACAGAAGGAGACAGACAGAAGGAGACAGACAGAAGGAGACAGACAGAGGGTGAGACAGAGGGTGAGACAGAGAGAAGGAGACAGAGAGAAGGAGACAGACAGAGGGTGAGACAGACAGAAGGAGACAGACAGATGGTGAGACAGAGAGAAGGAGACAGAGAGAAGGAGACAGACAGAAGGAGACAGACAGATGGTGAGACAGACAGAAGGTGAGAAAGACAGAGGGTGAGACAGACAGAAGGAGACAGACAGAAGGAGACAGACAGAGGGTGAGACAGAGAGAAGGAGACAGACAGAAGGAGACAGACAGAAGGAGACAGACAGAGGGTGAGACAGACAGAAGGAGACAGACAGATGGTGAGACAGACAGAAGGAGACAGACAGATGGTGAGACAGACAGATGGTGAGACAGACAGAAGGAGACAGACAGAGGGTGAGACAGACAGAAGGAGACAGACAGAAGGAGACAGACAGAGGGTGAGACAGACAGAGGGTGAGACAGACAGAAGGAGACAGACAGAGGGAGAGACAGACAGAGGGTGAGACAGACAGAAGGAGACAGACAGAGGGTGAGACAGACAGAAGGAGACAGACAGAGGGTGAGACAGACAGATGGTGAGACAGACAGAAGGAGACAGACAGAAGGAGACAGACAGAGGGTGAGACAGACAGAAGGAGACAGATAGAAGGAGACAGACAGAAGGAGACAAACAGAGGGTGAGACAGACAGAAGGAGACAGACAGAGGGTGAGACAGACAGATGGTGAGACAGACAGAAGGAGACAAACAGAGGGTGAGACAGACAGAAGGAGACAGATAGAAGGAGACAGACAGAGGGTGAGACAGACAGAAGGAGACAGACAGAAGGAGACAGACAGAGGGTGAGACAGACAGAAGAGACAGAAGGAACAAAGCAGAGACAGACAGATGGTGAGACGACAGAGAGGTGAGACAGAAAGGGGACGACAGAACAGAGAGGGTGAGAGACGAGGACAGAGAGGGTGAGACAGACAGAGGAGACGACAGACAGAGACGGCAGAGGGATACGGAGGAGACAGACAAGGAGACAGGACAGAGGTGACAGACAAGGTGAGACAGACAGAGGGTGAGACAGACAGAGGAGACAGAAGAGGGTGAGACAGACAGGGTGAGACGAAGAGGAGACAGACAGAGGGTGAGCAGACAGGACAGCAAGGTGAGACAGACAGAGGGTGAGACAGACAGAGGGTGAGACAGACAGAAGGGACAGACAGAGGAGACAGAAGATCGTAAGAGATAGAGGGTGAGACAGACAGAAGGAGACAGACAGAGGGTGAGACAGACAGAGGGTGAGACAGACAGAGGGTGAGACAGACGGAGAAGACGAGGGTGAGACAGACAGAAGGAGACAGACAGAAGGAGACAGACAGAGGGAGAGACAGACAGAGGGTGAGACAGACAGAAGGAGACAGACAGAGGGTGAGACAGACAGAAGGAGACAGACAGAGGGTGAGACAGACAGAAGGAGACAGACAGAAGGAGACAGACAGAGGGTGAGACAGACAGAGGGTGAGACAGACAGAAGGAGACAGACAGAGGGTGAGACAGACAGAGGGTGAGACAGACAGAGGGTGAGAGGGTGAGACAGACAGAGGGTGAGACAGACAGAGGGTGAGACAGACAGAAGGAGACAGACAGAAGGAGACAGACAGAGGGTGAGACAGACAGAGGGTGAGACAGACAGAAGGAGACAGACAGAGGGTGAGACAGACAGAGGGAGAGACAGACAGAAGGAGACAGACAGAGGGTGAGACAGACAGAGGGTGAGACAGACAGAAGGAGACAGACAGAGGGTGAGACAGACAGAAGGAGAGATAGACAGAGGTGAGACAGACAGAGGGTGAGACAGACAGAGGGTGAGACAGACAGAAGGAGACAGACAGAGGGTGAGACAGACAGAGGGTGAGACAGACAGAGGTGAGACAGACAGAGGGAGAGACAGACAGAGGGTGAGACAGACAGAGGGTGAGACAGACAGAGGGAGAGACAGACAGAGGGTGAGACAGACAGAAGGAGACAGACAGAGGGTGAGACAGACAGAGGGAGAGACAGACAGAAGGAGACAGACAGAGGGAGAGACAGACAGAAGGAGACAGACAGAGGGTGAGACAGACAGAGGGAGAGACAGACAGAGGGTGAGACAGACAGAAGGAGAGACAGACAGAGGGTGAGACAGACAGAGGGTGAGACAGAGGTGAGACAGACAGAGGGTGAGACAGACAGAAGGAGACAGACAGAGGGTGAGACAGACAGAGGGTGAGACAGACAGAGTGAGACAGACAGAGGGTGAGACGGAAGGAGACAGACAGAAGGTGGGAGGAAAGGGGGAGGGGGACACATAGAGAGGTCACGATGGAAAAGAGAGGGATGGAGACGGAGGAGGGGCAATGGATAGAGTGATGAGGAAGACAGAGAAGGGGACGGTGTAAGAGAGAGAGGGGGGAGGAGTGGGAGAGAGGGGGGGGAGTGGGAGAGAGGGGGGGGCGGTGTAAGAGAGAGGGGGAGAGGGGGGAGTGGGAGGGGGGGGAGTGGGAGAGAGAGAGGGGAAGTCAGGGAGGGGAATGGAAAGGAGAGAGAAAATGAATGAAAACGTGTGTGTGTGTGTGTGTGTGTGTGTGTGTGTGTGTGTGTGTGTGTGTGTGTGTGTGTGTGTGTGTGTGTGTGTGTGTGTGTGTGTGTGTGTGTGTGTGTGTGTGTGTGTGAGAGAGAGAGAGAGAGAGAGAGAGAGAGAGAGAGAGAGAGAGAGAGAATGGTGGTAGGGAAAAGAGGGAGACGGTGTAGAGGTCCGGAGCAAAACCTGACTTTCACAGGCAACACACACACACACACACACACACACACACACACACACACACACACACACACACACACACACACACACACACACATACTTACAAAATGAACCCTCACACAAACAACGAAACCCAATAGAAAACCTCACCCACATCAAAAAGATAAAACCTACCCACTATCAATACCCCCGTTTCCCCATTTGCATTCCAGAATTAATCAGCCAGGCGCGCACCTAAGCATGAATAAACTGAACTAAACACCAGGCAGCATTTAAAAGGAGATCACAGCGGTCACCTCCCTTTGTTGGCGCTAATGAACTTCCAGACCAGTGAGCAACTTGATGGAGTGCCGCCTGAGTACGAAAGCCAAGAGCTACAGCCATGATGGAAGACTCTTTCATGAAGCATGCGGTAAGGAACTGTCTGCTCGCACATTGTCACAGGAAATATTAACGAGGAAAACGAAAGTAAGAAAAGAAATATTAAAAAAAAAAAAAAAAAAAGGTCAGCCATACAATGTTTCATGAAGCGAAAGAAAAACACAAGAGTTCATTCACAAGTGAAAATAAATGGAAGTGAAAGATGAACGAATAAAAATCAAAGAAGAGGCCAAATAGTCTTTTACCCTAAACAAATAACAATATTAAATGGAGCAAATGAGGACATCTAACCTTGGACAATTTTTGACTCACTTGTGTAAACAAAGTGAGTCTATGTTTTAACCTGGTGTTCGGTTGTCTCTCTCTCTCTCTCTCTCTCTCTCAATGTGTGTGTG
>NC_134878.1:2217500-2220000 GCF_041734735.1 Babylonia areolata | reverse complement strand
CCCCCTCCCACACACACACACACACAATCCACCATATTATACCCCCCTTCCTCCTCCCCCCCCCCACCCTCCTTCTTTCTTCTTCCAGCATAATCCTCCGGTGGTAATGGAGGGTGGTGGTGGTTGATAGTCATGGTGGAATTTACTGTCCAACAGCATCAAACGACTCCGTAAACATTAATTTGTGTTTAATGGAAATCAAAGTGCGACGGCGGAGAGAAAGCAAAGCACAAGCCTGGAGACATTCCCAGCACTAATGTTCTAATGATTTCCCACAGACAAAGACACTGAGGGTGGAGGGGTGGGGAGGGTGGAGGGGTGAGAGCTTTAAAGCAAGAGTGGTGAGAGAAGGGGGCGAGGGAGGGGGAAAATGAGAGAGACAGAGACAGAGGTAGGGAACACAGAGAGAGAGAGAGAGAGATCGGAAGCAAAACATTCCATGTCGACCCCAATGCCTGCAGATGAATGTTCTCTCCAAATGCATTTCTAATTAACAGGATTCTGCATTCGGGGTGTTCGTTCATATTCTCTCTCTCTCTCTCTCTCTCTCTCTCTCTCTCTGTGTGTGTGTGTGTGTGTGTGTGTGTGTGTGTGTGTGTGTGTGTGTGTGTGTGTGTGTGTGTATGTGCTTGTGTTTGTGTGAGTCCGGGTGGACTTGTGTGTATATGCAGATGTGTGTGTGTGTGTGTGTGTGTGGTGCCAGTGTGTGTGTCAGTGTATATGGATGTGCGTGTGTGTGTGTGTGTGTGTGTGTGTGTGTGTGTATGTGTTTGTGTATATGTGTGTAAGATAGAAAGAGAGAGAGAATTCCAATATCTTAGACGGACATAATTTTCAAATTGAGAAGTCGGAAAGCAAGGCTACATCACACATGTTGCTGCGATCACGACTGGTAAGAAGAGAAATGAGAAAGACGTAAAGTCTCTATTCATTATCAAACATCACGACTGGTAAGAAGAGAAATGAGAAAGACGTAAAGTCTCTATTCATTATCAAACATCACGACTGGTAAGAAGAGAAATGAGAAAGACGTAAAGTCTCTATTCATTATCAAACATCACGATTCCGCAAAGGCAATCAGAGACTGTCAGCTATTTCTTTCACATATCCTACACTTTCAAAGAACTGAGAGAACAGCTATAATAAGTATTTAACGACTTCCATCATTTTCTGAAATGGATCAGCCCATTTTGATGTTCTTCTTCTTCTCCCTGTGCTGGCCAACATCTCTGATGACGGCTACCCCCCTGCCCACCCCTCCCCACCCCTCAGAGGTGTCCCGGAGTGGCCAAGAACCCTGCCCACAGCTGTGTCAGTGCTGCCAGCATTGTGGCTCGGGTATTTAAACACCTTTTGTGCTTAGACATTAATTACAGAAAATAGCACATATTTTAAAATGTTTTTCTTCAGTGCAAAGTGCGCATGAATCGCATTACTCGCGCTTTCTGGCTCTCTTTGCTCGGCCATTTGTCAGAAACTGTCACCCAAAAGCGCGCATTAAAAGAAACTGCAGTGAAAAACAACAAATTGCAAACATGAAAACCCCATCAAATCCAATAACAAAAAGAATAACAAGGAAAACCCAAGCTGTTCAACACATCACAACAACTTCTCCTCTTTATTCTGGGCATTGAGCAGACTGGATGGGAAGGCTGATTCAGCAGCACGGAAATAATCCCGCCATTCAAACCACAATGGACATCTCTTCCATCCACAACAAACGATGCTGATCTGGTATGACGAAAGATCACATCAGCATTTTTTTTTAAAAGAAAAAAACCCACAACCCCACCCCCTCAGCCCCCCAAAAAAAGAGAAAGGGGGAAGTAAGAAAAAAAGAGAAAAGAAACGGGCCAGCTCTGTTTAAAAAAAACTATAAAAAAAACCAACAAAAAACTCCATTATTTTCTAATAAACGGAAGACATGTTGTCACGATTTTTATGGATTTTTATTTATTTATTTTATTTTATTTTATTTTTTTTAGAGATGACATTATCTCCTGCCGATATTTGCAAAGTCGTTGATTTATTACGTGCCGTGTTGTTCATCTTAACGTTGCGTTCTCTTCAACTGAGTTATCAAGTATAAAGAAACATCCTTTAATGAAGTGAAAGTGTAGTGCTACATTATCTTTCTCAAATGATACTCCAAGATAATGCGAAAAAAAAATTGAGGAAGAAAGATTGACTGAGGGAGCGGATAGAAAGAGAGGAAAAAGACAGGAAGGCAGGGAGGAGGGACAGACAGGCGGAAAGAGACAGGCAGAAAGAGACAGGCGGAAAGAGACAGAGATAAGAGGCAGTGAGACAGAGAAAAAAAGACAGAGCTTCACACAGACTGACAACAATAATTATTCTCTGCATGAAATATGAGAAACATTCGTTTCTAAATTGCCATTGAACCTTATGTGAACTTCAGCTTTTTGTTGTTGTTGTTGCTGCTGCTGCTGCTGTTGTTTTTGCGATTCAAACTATATGTCATGCACACCCATTTCTTCAT
>NC_134878.1:2190000-2212500 GCF_041734735.1 Babylonia areolata | reverse complement strand
CAACATCGTCATCATCATCGTCATCCTCCTCCTCCTTCATCGTCATTAATATAAAAAACAAAACTGTAGTCTCAAAGTCTGTGGCCTTTCATGCCCTGCTCTTATGGTGACCTCAGTTTCGATACCCCTCCACTTCTGTGCTTGAGGTGAGTCATGTCAATGTCGTCAGTGTCGGCGGATTCGTGGGGGGCTGTTGTTTGAGGGACGTGGTGGCGGTCTCCACTCTGGGAGGGACGCTCACTCAGTCTGGCTCCGCGACTAAGCCATTATTGTCGTTAGTAGGGGGCTTAGTAGGTGGTGTCCTAAGTACGTAAAATCAGAACAGGCACCACTGAACACCACCGAAGTGACTCAGCAGCAGTGCAGGGTCTCCTCTGGCGTGTGGCCTCCTGGCGACCTAACATCGATGGTTCCCTGTGGACTGCCGACGCTGGAACTGCGACGGACGAACCCGGGTGTGGCCGTGTATGGGGGAATCTAAATGAGCGGCGTGGGAGTAATGCCACTGAAACGGTGCAGATGATGGGGCAGCAAAAAAAAAAAAAAAAAAAAAAAAAAAAAAAGTATCTCCCAGGGTTACAGCTTCATTCAAAAGTCCAGGATGTCAAACTAAATGAAACAAATGAATTTCAGTTTCATTCGCAATGAGGCGTCAAAGAGTGTGGGCTGATCCATATACGATACACCACATACCCATAAAGTAGGGGATGAGGGGAGTGTATGGGTGAGGAGGAGATGGAAAGAAAGGTGTTTGACCCATGCACAAGGTGTCTCCAGTGATGGACACATTTGGACCGCAATACACAGTGCTAACTGTAAGCGAAATATACATTTTGTTGAAATGGGAATTTTGTTGTATGTGGAGTGTGACAAAATGTTTGGAACACATGCCGATGCAAATTGTTACCGCTGAACGAAACACAGATAGACACAGGTAGACAGACGCAGCCAGATAGAGAGAAGAGTCAGAAAAACAGACAGTGAGGGTTGTTTCCGCGTGCATTGTGTGTGTGTATATATGTGTGTGTGTGTGTGTGTGTGTGTGTGCGCGCGCGTGTGTGTGCGCGCGTGCGCGTGCGCGTGTGCGTGTGTGTGTATGTGTGTGTGTGTTTGTGTGTGCGTGTGTGTGCACGTGCGTGCGTTCGTGAGAGAGAGAGAGAAAGAGAGAGAGAGAGTGTGTGTGTGTGTCTGCCTGTGTGTGTGTGTGTGTGTGTGTGTGTGTGTGTGTGTGTGTGTGTGTGTGTGTCTGTGTCTGTGTGTGTCTGTGTGTGTCTGTGTAACTGTGTGTGTCTGTGTGTGTGCCCGCGTCTGTGTATGTGTTTTGCCCCCCTCCCTCTCCCCACTCTCTCCCTCTCTCCCCCTCCTTCCGTCCCTCTGTGTGTGAAGGGGGGAGGGGGGTAGAAAGGTAGATGGGGGATACACGGCAGAGACAGAGAGATAGATGAGGAAGTCAGAATGGACAGACAGAGAGAGAGAGAGAGACTGTGGGGGGAATGGGGGGATTTAGGGAGGGGGTGGTGGGGGGGGGGGGTGGAGACTGAGAGAGAGGGGGTGAGGGAGTGAGATAGAAACAGAGACAAAGACAAAGATAATTCCACTGATCCTTGTCAAAAGCCTGAGTGTCACGATTGTCCAATACCAATTAACTGTTGTTTGCTGGACGATCCTAAGTTCAAACTTTCAACCTAAAAAAAGTCACAAAGGCACAAAAATGTGAATTATCAGATGAAGCAAAGTAAACAACGCAAAACAAAAACAAACGACATCGTGTTTCTGAAGGCACGACCTTTCCCAGCAAAATCGTGACAAATCACTGTAGATTTGAACTCCCGGAGGCCCGCTATCCCCAAAACACCTAACAATAAACAACGGAGTTTGCCATTGTTAAAACGCCATTCATTCCAACTTTTTTGGCGAATTCACTTCAATACCCAAATGGACTCCTCTGTCTCTGAACACACACAAAGACGCCATGAGAATTCTCTGCATGAAACCTATTAAGAGCTAATGGGGTCCAGAACAATTACCACCCCTTGGAGACGTGTAAATCAGCTATTTGGCGACAGGGGGCGTTGGGCAGGCCAAAATGTCGGCAGTTTTGGAATGCAAGCGAGAGGAGCGGTGATGTATATTTCTTCACGGAGCTTTAAATAGACAACCAGAACGAACTGCCGTATGTATGACATGTTCTGCCTTCTATATGCACTATGTGAACATTAACTATGGTGCTGATATATGTATATAAAGTTGGTTCTAGATTCGCGCTAGAAATGCAAACAACAAAACAAGGGATCATTCATTCTCAGAGGCGTCTTGCCCAGCGTGGGAAAGCCTTGGCACAGAAGAGAAGCAAAAGGGAATGATGCATGGCTCACTGAATTCAAACCATGGGAAAATACTCTCCAGATGAACTCATGAAAAATATACTGAAGATGAGAGAGGGGATGGTGGTTTTCAAATCCTTCTCCTTGCTTTCCTTCTTTGCTTGAAATTTCATTTAATAATCATTCCAGCCCGACCCGTATCTCTCTCATCTTTATTTCACACACACACACACACACACACACACACACACACACACACACACACACACACACACACACACACACACACACACACACACACACACACACACACACACACACACAC
The DNA here is from genome assembly GCF_041734735.1 of Babylonia areolata. Classification (NCBI taxonomy): domain Eukaryota; kingdom Metazoa; phylum Mollusca; class Gastropoda; order Neogastropoda; family Buccinidae; genus Babylonia; species Babylonia areolata. The sequence goes on along the minus strand of NC_134878.1, from coordinate 2,209,851 downwards.
ACACACACACACACACACACACACACACACAAACCACGCGCAAACAACCCTCAGTCTCTATCATGATTATGTGTTTTACACCACAAGTTAATTTCTCTTCAAATGTGGTAAAGTATTCTGTATGATGATAATGATGATGATGATGGTGGTGGTGGTGGTGGTGGTTATGATCTGTATTGTTGGTCATATCCCTTGTATCATTATCTTCATCATTATCGTTGCTACATTTTTTCTTTCCCCGTGTGATAAATATTTTGTGACACGCGTATCTCAGTACAATCCTAGCTGTGATGTGTGGCAGCGATCTGAATTCAGTGGCCCACATTTTGCATGTAAAAGCCATACCTTCTTTCCCTCACCACGTTCTGCTTCAGATTGATCATCTTTTCATCAAAACTACCCCCATACCGCGGCATACTGACACAAATCCCCAACGTAAATTCATCAACACGAAAACTAATTTCCTACCCATTGAATTCGGTCTTTGGTGATATACAGCAATGAGTTTCTAAGCTAAGAATTCTGGAGGAAACGAAAGAGAAAGAGGGGCGAGTAAAAAATAAATTCTCATCCTCTCATCAAATGATTGAGGGGGGTATTATCAGCAGACAGATTATATATATATATATATATATATATATATATATATATATATATATATATATGTGTGTGTGTGTGTGTGTGTGTGTGTGTGTGTGTGTGTGTGTGTGTGTGTGTGTGTGTGTGTGTGTGTGTTCATACCAAATCAACCACATGTTGAGTGATGGCCTAGAGGTAACGCGTCCGCCTAGGAAGCGAGAGAATCTGAGCGCGCTGGTTCGAATCACGGCTCAGCCGCTGATATTTTCTCCCCCTCCGCTAGACCTTGAGTGGTGGTCTGGACGCTAGTCATTCGGATGAGACGATAAACCGAGGTCCCGTGTGCAGCATGCACTTAGCGCAGATAAAAGAACCCACGGCAAAAAAAAACGGTTGTTCCTGGCAAAATTCTGTAGAAAAATCCACATCGATAGGAAACAACAAATAAAACTGCACGCAGGAAAAAAGAAAAGAAAAGGGGGGTGGCGCTGTAGTGTTGCGACGCGCTCTCCCTGGGGAGAGCAGCCCGAATTTCACACAGAGAAATCTGTTCTGATAAAAAGAAATACAAATGCAATGTATGTTGGCTCAGACTATAAACACATGAAAAGAGAGAGGGAGAGAGAGAGGGAGAGGGAGTATGAGGCACAAAGAGAGAGGGGGCAGACAGAAGGGATGTTTGGGGCACAGAGAGCGGTTTTTGTGTGCATGTATGTTCTGGAAGGCAGAAAACAGTACGGACAGTGTTTGTGCGTGATTGTGTGTGTGTGTGTGTGTGTGTGTGTGTGTGTCTGTGTCTGTGTCTGTGTTTCTGTAATTTTCTGTGTGTGTGTGCCTGCATGTTATTGTGAGTATGCACTTAGCGCACGTAAAATGTTATTGTGAGCATGCACTTAGCGCACGTAAAATGTTATTGTGAGCATGCACTTAGCGCACGCAGCATGGACTGACCATCACCAACACCCTCTTCCAACAAGCGGACAAGTACAAGAACACATGGATGCACCCCCACTCCAAGCAATGGCACATGCTGGACTATGTGAATGTCTGGCAGAGGGACAGAGGTGATGTTTCCATTACACGCTGCATGAGAGGAGCAGTCTGTTGGTCGGACCATCGCCTGGTACGCAGCAAGATGAACATCAGATTTGCACGCAAGCTCCAACCAGCCAGGCAGAAACCCCCTAGGAAGCTGAACATCCACCGCCTCCCTATCACCAAAGACGCGCTGGAGCACCAAATACAAGCAGCTCTCCAAGAAATTCCTGCATCGGCTGATGTAGAAGAGGTATGGAGATGCTATGTACACAGCAGCAGCTGACACACTCGGCTTTGTACAGAGGAGCCACAAAGACTGGTTTGACGAGAACGGCTCTGGAATCTCCAAGCTCCTGAACACACTGCATATATGGCATCAGGATCACATTACTGATAAAGGCTGCCAGAGGAAGAAGAACTAGTTCTTGCAAACCAAGCAACTCGTACAGAAGAGGCTGCGTGAGATGAAGAACACCTGGTGGGAGAGAAAGTCCGGAGAGCTTCAGTCCGCTGCTGATGCTCACGACATGAAGACCTTCCATGATGGTCTCCGAGCTGTGTATGGTCCAAGAGTCACAGGATCAACCCCTGTCCGAGCCTTGGACCAGACCACCCTCCTGACAGACAAGAAAGACATTCTTGCCTGCTGGGCAGAGCACTTCAACACCCTCCTCAACAGGGATTCGTCCGTATCTGATGAGGTAATTGCAGCCCTCCCACAGTTACCAGTCAGTGACTCGCTAGCTGTCCCTCCCACCAAGGCCGAGACCCGGAAGGCCCTGAAGCTGACAACGTCAGGAAAAAGCACCAGGAGTGGATGGAATCCAGGCCGACATCTACAAGTATGGAGCCGAGGTGCTGACAGACAAGCTGGCCGCCCTGTTCCAGTCTATCTGGGAGAGAGGGGATGTCCCCCAGGATTTCAAGGATGCTTCAATTGTCCACATTTACAAACGGAAGGGAGACAAAACATCCTGCGATAACCATCGTGGAATCTCTCTCCTCTGCATCGCCGGCAAGATCTTCGCCCGCATCATACTGAACAGACAGTCATCTCTGAAGCACAGTGCGGTTTCCGCTCAGGGATGGAAACATGTGACATGGTGTTTTCCGTATGCCAGATGCAAAAGAAGTGCTGTGAGCAGAACAAGGAGCTCCACATGGTCTTTGTAGACCTGACTAAGGCCTTCGACACGGTGAACCGCCGTGGTCTGTGGAAGATCCTCCTAAAGTTCGGCTGCACAGAGAGCCTAATCCAGCTGATTGTGTCATTCCACGATGGCATGCATACGAGAGTACAGGAAAATACTGACATGTCGGATCCGTTCCCTGTGGTAAATGGAGTGAAGCAGGGCTGCGTCCTGGCACCCACACTGTTCTCCATTCTCTTCTCTGCCATGCTGAATGATGCCTTCCAAGACTGTGACCGGGGCATCTACATTCAGCTTCGCACAGATGGCAAACTTTTCAACTTGCGGCGACTCTACGCTAGGTCCAGGGTGTTTGAGGCACTGTTGAGAGAGTTCCTCTTCGCTGATGACAGCACGCTTGCTGCACACACCCATGAGGACAGGCAGTTCATTATGGACAGGTTCTCAACCTCCTGCGGGCGCTTTGGACTCCCCATCAGCCTCAGCAAGATCGAGTCCATGTACCAACCAGCTAGCTCACAGAACGCCAGTACCTCACTCCCCACCTGCAATCAAGATCGATGACACAGAGATCAAGTCAGTCAACAAGTTTTGCTACCTGGGCAGCACCCTATGCAGCAACGGAGCCCTTGATGCAGAAGTGTAAATCAGCTATTAAGCGACAGGGGGCGTTGGGCAGGCCAAAATGTCGGCAGTTTTGGAATGCGAGCGAGAGGAGTGGTGATGTATATTTCTTCACGGAGATTTAGGCGGCCCAGACAATCAGAAAGGATTTTCATATGTATGAGATTTTTCCGCCTTCTGTATGCCTCTGCGAACATTTCCTATCTGGTCCTGTTAAAGATGATTCTCGGTTCATACTGCAACTTCCAAAAAAGTTAGGATTGGATTTTTCTCAAAGACATGTCTTGTCCGATTGGAAAATGTTTTGGCACCGCAAAGAGGATGCATGGAAATATGTTTTTGGTTCTAGAATATTATTTCGGCAAAAAGTACTCCGACGTCGAAAGAGACGTTGTCAATTCGAAAAAGTCTGCATTCTCCTCCTTTCTTTCATTTATTATTATATCAGTTTTATTCTTTCTCCCTATGTTATTTATTCTTTGTATTTTGAACACACACACACACACACACACACACACACACACACACACACACACACACACACACACACACACGTATATACATATAATACATGTATGTCTGTGTGTGTCTGTGTACACGCGCGCGCACCCAAACATTCTTGCTCACGTTTCAGCAGACAGAAACAAACAACTGAATTCATTCATCGATGAAGCAAATCAGAGAGACAGACAAAAAGCAAACAGACGGAGTGGAGGTGGAAAGACGACCGCTCTGAAACCGACATTATTCTACATGGTGATTTCTAAAGGACAGGAGGAGTGACGGCAAACACGTACTTTCTTGTAGACCTCCAGTGTCTGTATTAATAGTCCAGTCAGTTGCTTGCTTGCTTCCTTCGTTAGCTCTTTTAGTGGGACGGTTTGCTGGTTGTTACTTCCTCATATTCTAGCCCCCTCACCCCCTCCCCACATGACCTTTGCTGCTTCTGCTTTTGCTGCTGCTGATGATGATGAGGAGGAGGATGAGGAGGAGGAGGAGGAGAAGGGGGAAGGACAATGATGAGGACAATATTTCACATCAACGGGAATACAAAAAGCACAGTCTCCAAGTCGTGAACGACTGACTGACACACGTCTTTTTTTGTCTTTTTTTTTTTTTTTTTTTTTTTTTTACACGTTAAAATTTCTTGGTTTGTACATCTGAAAACACATCCATCAAACTTTAGTAAAAGGGGGGCGAGGGGGTGGGAAATGGAAGTGTAGCACAAAGTGTTGTACAATAAGGTATCAGTATCAGTATCAGTAGCTCAAGGAGGCGTCACTGCGTTCGGACAAATCCATATACGCTACACCACATCTGCCAAGCAGATGCCTGTCCAGCAGCGTAACCCAACGCGCTTAGTCAGGCCTTGAGGGAAAAAAAAATATATATATATATATAAGCGTACATACATAAATAAATAAATAATAATTATGATGGAAAAAAAAAGCAAGCAAGCAAACACACACACACACACACACACACACACACACACACACACACACACACACACACACACACACACAATAAAATCATCAACCAGTATGGCTTTGTCCTCATTTCAATCAGGTATCCCCAGTCCAAGAAACATTGGAGTGAAATGACATACACTGTTGACACCAGTACAGAATTCCATTCCCGCTCTCACCCGTTGTACCAAGCTTGACTGGAAAATCAAACTGAGCGTCTGGTGATTCTGATGACACGATAAATCCAGGTCCCGTGTGCAGCACGCAAATGGCGCACAGAACAAAAACATAACCATGGCAACCTAAGCGTTGTCCTCTGGCAGAATTATGCTGAAGAAATCCACTCGGACAGCTACACACCTACACACACACACCTACACACACACACCTACACACACACACACACACACTCAAGACTTGACTAGCGCGTTGGATTATACTGCTGTCAGACACATAGCAGATGGGGTGTAGCGTATGTGGATGTGTCCGAACGCTGTAATGCCTCCTTGAGAAACTGAAAACTGAAACTTTTAATACAACAGACAGACGACTTTTTCAATGTTAACGAGAATAATGGTGATGTCACCTCAGTTTTTCTCCTCATCAAATGAAAATCTTTTCATTCTGAACTCGGTTCTATTTGCTTCAGATGGCCTAGAGGAATGACCGGTCATTTCATTCTGAACTCGGTTCTATTTGTCTCAGATGGCCTAGAGGAATGACCGGTCATTTCATTCTGAACTCGGTTCTATTTGTCTCAGATGGCCTAGAGGAATGACCGGTCATTTCATTCTGAACTCGGTTCAATTTGCTTCAGATGGCGTAGAGGAATGACCGGTCATTTCGTGTGGAGCAGTTCAACCCCACGTTTGCTTGCATCACCATGATTAACCAGAAGCTCAGTTTTTTCAGGGGGTGGAATTTTATCTAGAAACCGTCGGTAATGGTTCCATCAGAGCTTGAATCGTGGCATTTTGGATGGCAATGGCTGAATATTTTTCTCATCTTCTAAGTCGACAAATATGCTGACCTGTAAGAAGCCTACCTTTATCGACTTGTATATACGTCATAGAAGATCAGATTGCGTATTTCAGATCTCTTAACACCATGTCAGTATCAAAAAGATTATGAAAACGGGAGTATAGCCAGCAGGTGTGTCTGTTAGCATACACGGTGCAGTGGACCGAAAGCTGGGATCAACACTGCCAGTAACTAGCACATTCAAGTGCCCTCGGAAAAAAACAACAACAACATTATCATTGAAATTTTTATATTGCTCGTTTTTCTCCTGGTTTGTTAAAGGGTGCCTGTGGATGTGTCTGCATGTTCCTCACCTCAAAGTGACAAATGCTGCTTTTTGATCAGGTTAAATTGACATACTTTTTCCACGTCCTTTCCGGTGATGATAGTATCATCAGTCCTGCCATGTTTCATCTGTCGGATGAGAGGTAATGGCAATGATACAATTATCATAGCAAAAGTATGATTTTGCTAGCGTTGTTTGCATGCTTGATAAAGTTTTATAGGTATTGTAATCATTATTGTTTTCATGAATTTCTTTTGTTTATTTTTTTCTTCAACCGTCTCCATTTCCTGTCAAAGACGTTTAGTGTGTATAAGTGTTGCATTCAATGACGATAATGCTAACGATGCCACAATCATCATCAACAACAGTAAGTATAATCATCATCAGTGATAATTATTATTATTATTTGAATTGCTGATGATATTCTCATTATTACCACTGTCATCATGCCTATCAATACCACCATCATCGTAGTTTCTGCTATTTCCCGAAACGCTCAACAGGAAATCATACATATTCATAAGTCCGGTGCTTGGTGCGATGTAAGGAGGGGTCTGACTAGTACCTCAGTCATCAGGTCGGGTTCCGGAACAGTGTCTGCATGATGAAACCATACGTCCTCCCCATCTCCCCTCTTTGCTTCACTTTCTTTTCATCAAAACGATTCCACACAGGGGCACGTTGATCAAATCCCTTCAGTACATCAAAACGATTCCACACAGGGGCACGTTGATCAAATCCCTTCAGTACATCAAAACGATTCCACACAGGGGCACGTTGATCAAATCCTGATCAAATCCCTTCAGTACATCAAAACGATTCCACACAAGGGCACGTTGATCAAATCCCTTCAGTACATGAAAACGATTCCACACAGGGGCACGTTGATCAAATCCCTTCAGTACATGAAAACGATTCCACACAGGGACACATTGATCAAATCCTGATCAAATCCCTTCAGTACATGAAAACGATTCCACACAGGGACACATTGATCAAATCCCTTCAGCACATCAAAACGATTCCACACAGGGGCACATTGATCAAATCCCTTCAGTACATCAAAACGATTCCACACAGGGGCACATTGATCAAATCCCTTCAGTACATCAAAACGATTCCACACAAGGGCACATTGATCAAATCCCTTCAGTAAATCAAAACGATTCCACACAGGGGCACATTGATCAAATCCTGATCAAATCCCTTCAGTACATCAAACGATTCCACACAGGGGCACATTGATCAAATCCCTTCAGTACATCAAAACAATTCCACACAGGCCAAAACGATCCCACACTGGGTCACATTGATCAAATCCCTTCAGTAAAGTCCGCTCAACGATAACGACTGAATTCGATCTGTGTCATGAATCGCCATGAGTGGTCAATCAAATAATTCCAATGGAGGAGAGCGAGAGAGAGGGGGAGAGAGAAAATGACAGAGACAGACAGACAGACGGACGGACAGACAGACAGACAGAGAGTGCGTGAGTGGGAAAGAGAGAGGGAGGACGTAAAACATCTTCATCATCATAAGTAGAGGTGTGTAAAAAAAAAAAGTCTTCCATCCTCTCACCATAAATAGAAGATAAGAGGGGATTTAGGCTGACAAAATAATCCTCAAAGATCAATATGAAAAGTGAAGGTGCCAGACTGAATTCCTGGAAGCCGTGTTTGCGTCATGAAAGTGTAAGAACGGTAATGGTAAGTGATCGGCTTTCCACTCTGATGTGGCAATGCGAAACTGATATATCTCATTCGTTTCAAAGTTGGAATGGCGAAATTCGTTTGAAAATCAGCTCTGACCCTTCTCTTTTATCGCTCCGATCTCCATCTGTCTCTCACTCCATCTGTCTGTCTGTCTCTGTCTGTCTGTCTGTTCTCCTCTCTCTATCGCTTGCTTTATTTAAAAGGAACATACAGCTTTCCAAAACCATGAGTTACATTGACTCTATTCGAATGGTTAATTCTCTCTCTCTCTCTCTCTCTCTCTCTATATATATATATATATATATATGTGTGTGTGTGTGTGTGTGTGTGTGTGTGTGTGTGTGTGTGTGTGTGTGTGTGTGTGTGTGTGTGTGTGTGTGTGTGTACACGAGCAGACATCCACAAAATCTAAAATGCATATATTAGATAAAAGTAATGCCAGGTTTCTGACTGGAATGTCATCAGCAGATCGTTGTTTCAAACAGGTCAAAGTGACAAATGACGATGGAAGACTGAAACAGATACAGAGAGAATTAGACACAGACACACAGACAACCGAGACAGACAGGCACACACACACACACACACACACACACACACACACACACACACACACACACACACACACACACACACACACACACACACACACACACACACACAGAGAGAGAGATAACGTGCGAGAGGGAAAGAAACAGAGAGAATGTCTATGACAGAAAGAGACAGACAGAGCGACAGACAGACAGAAAGAGGGAGGCAAAGACAGAGAGAGAGAGAGACAGAGTCGCTTCATGTCATTCTCATTCTCTCCAACCAAAAAGGAAAGAAAGGCATATCACTAATCATGTGAAAAACGACGTGGCGCGCACAGTTAATATGAAACACCCCTTCCCCTCTTTCTCTTCTTCTTCTTGCCTGTTTCTAATCACAAAAACTCCATTATTCCGCCAAAGAGGAGGTTTAAAAACGGGCATACACTGAGGCTTCCCTTGTTGTATAACAGGATTCATCTCACGACGAGGGGTCTGAAGACAAACAACAAACAGGGAAAGAAAGCAATAAGAAGAATAAAATAGAACCAGAAGAAGAATCGATCTCCTCTGTTGTTACAGGCTTATTTCAGTCAGCAGCGTCACACCTTTTAAAAAGTCACATTTTCCAACACACTCATGAAAAATGCGTTCATGTGTAAGTGAGAATGACGTTTTAAACAGAGAGGCAGCAGTGTCCCTGGAGAAACCATCATCGGATCAACAGTGAACTGTTTGGAAAGCAAATTTAATCAAAGACACATGACAAAGCACAGAAAAACAGCAAAACAATTTTTCTGGTCGATAAATGACATCCAAACGATCTGGATGACATTCAAACCAAATTACAATGTATACAAACTTGCTCTTGTCAAACGAACAAACCGATTTTTTAAAAAAATAACACCATACACAAAACGCATATACAAACAAGAAAAAGCAATGATTCGGCTTCAAAAAAATGAAATGATTTGTATTTCAGACTTACTTGGGATATAAAAATATAGAATGAACAACTGTTGCTTAAAAACAACATCAAATCTGACGCAAACGAAATATCCAATAAGAACAATATATTTGGTGTGAAAATCGAGAGCCATATAATGAAACATGTAAGCCATAAAACATATAATGAAACATATCCCCAAACACCCAAACATAAGTAAAGAGGTTTGCCATCGCCAAAACGCCAGTCATTCCAGCTTCTTCGAAGAATTCCTTTCAAACACTAAAGATCTCCTCTGTATCTGAAGGCAAGCGAAGACGCCATGAGAATTCTCTGCATGAAACCTATTAAGAGCTAATGGGGTCCAAAACAATTACCACCCCTTGGAGACGTGTAAATCAGCTATTTGGCGACAGGGGGCGTTGGGCGGGCCAAAATGTCGGCAGTTTTGGAATGCGAGCGAGAGGAGTGGTGATGTATATTTCTTCACGGAGCTTTAGGCGGCCCAGACAATCAGAAAGGATTTTCATATGTATGAGATTTTTCCGCCTTCTGTATGCCTCTGCGAACATTAACTATCCAGTCATGATATACATAAAGTTGGTTCTCGATTCGTGCTGGAACTGCAAAATGCTGGAATGGGATTCGTCTGAAAGAGACGTCTTGTCCAGAAGAGGCGGCGAGTCGCCAACTCGAGATACTGCATTTATCTGCAGAAAAACTTTGAAGACTGAGAAACGGATTCTTTGTCTTTCATTCTCTTATCATAATTAACAACTCTTTCCCTCTCTCTTTTCTACCGTTATCTTCCATTTCATTCATAACCTCTCTCTGTGTCTCTCTCTCTGTCATTGTCTGTCTGTCTGTCTGTCTCTCTCTCTCTCTCTCTCTCTCTCTCTCTTATCCACAAAGTTATCTACATTACTGTGTTATTCTACATACTCGCCACCTTGTTTAAAGGTATCACATGCCAAAACAATAAACTATCTGTTCCCTCACACACACACACACACACACACAAACAGAAACACAAACCCTCTTTCTCTCTTTCTCTCTCTCTCTCTCTCTCTCTCTTTCTTTCTCTCTTTCTCTCTCCCTCCTGACCCCCGCACCCCTCTCTCTAACTCTGTCTCTTTCTGCCTCTCTCCCTTCCTGCCGCTCTGTCTCTTTGAGTTCTGAGTTTTCTCTCTCTCTCTCCCCCCCCCCTCTCTCTCTCCCTCTCTCTCTCTCTCCCCTCTCTCTCCCCCCCTCTCTCTCTCTCCCTCTCTCTCTCTCTCCCCTCTCTCTCCCCCCCCTCTCTCTCTCTCTCACTCTCTCGCTGTGTTGATTGTTCACTGTTGACCTGACAGGACCCAAAGGAAGCAGGTTAGGTGTCAATCAAACACAAGGAAGACAGACTCCAGACTGAAGGCAAACAGAAAGAGGGGGTCCTGTGGAAAGAGGGCCGCTGTAAACAGCCATTATTCCACAGCCTGAGTTCTACTGAGGACGAGAGGTGACGGCAAACACACGCTTTTATGTACATGTTGTGGTGTTTGCCGACAGACGTGTCTGTTGGAGGGTGAGGAGCTGGTTAGCCGCTCACTGCTGCTTTTTCTGGAGCGCTGTGTCGGCAGGTAGTCTGCAGGTCTTCTTCCTGTCCTCATCATCATGCTGGTGACTGTGTGTGTGTGTGTGTGTGTGTGTGTGTGTGTGTGTGTGTGTGCGCGTGTGTGTGTGCGCGTGTGTCTGTGTGTGTGTGTGTGTGTGTGTGTGTGTGTGTGTGTGTGTGTGTGTGTGTGTGTGTGTGTGTGTGTGTGTGTGTGTGTGTGTGTGTGCGAGTGTTGTATTGTTTGCTATGACGCATGGACAGCAGTCCGCCTGATCCTTATTGAACAGTCGGATTCAGGAGCCATTGATTTGCATGAAAATATTACACTATATTATGCTCATTACGTTTACTTTCATCAGCATTATCCTTTCATCAAGACGATCCCACCTAGTGCCACACTGATAAAATCCCCGCATTTAATTCATCAACAAGTAAACAGAATTCCAGCTGAGAGATAATGATCCATTTCGGTCTCTGCTCATTTATGGCCGTGATTTGCGAAGCAACGAATTCTGGTAGAAGGGATGTGAGTGCAAAGAAAAACAATCTACCGTCCTCTCGTGAATTGGAAGAGGGGGGTGGGGGTGTCTTCTGTAGACAGAATAATCCTCAACGATCGATAGGAAAAATGAAGGTGCCAGGTTTAATTCCTTTCAAGCCTTGTTTACGTCAAAAAGGTGCAGGAACAGCCAGGAGAGAGGACCGGCTTTCCAATCTAATGTGGTAATGCGAATTCTGATATACCTCTTTTCTTTAGTCTGCTTTTTTTAGGGAAGGACAGCTGTTTGTGTGTTTTTCATTTGAAAATCAGCTGCTGCTGTTGCTCCTTATCTCCCCTCTTATCGTCTAGCATCTCCCCCCCCCCCCCCACCTCTTCCTCGCCCTTCTCTCTTCCTCTTCTCCCTGTACCCCACCCTACCCCCTCCCCGTTCTCTCTCATCCGCACTCCTCTCTCTGTCTCCCTATATCGATCGCTTTACTCGGGACGGCATGCTGCTCTCAATAATAATGTCTCCAGCAATTCAAACCAAGTCCTCTCTCTGTCCATTTGGTTGTCTGTATCTTCAAACATACATCTTGGAAACGGTCTTTAAAGCAACTGGGAAAGAACATGACCATTAATTGGCAGTTTGTTTAGCTTCAAAGAGACAAAAAATGAGGACAGTCATAACTGTCTATGTTATGAAGACTATGGACACTGACATTTGATTTGCCCTCAATCTGAACGTACTAAGAACTGATATTGTTCAAAGAAAGTATATATTGTCAACCGTACATACGCCGTATTTACTGATTAACTCATGTGCACGTACGTACACACAAGTTCACAAACATAAAACGTTCTCTCTCTCTCTCTCTCTCTCTCTCTCTCTCTCTCTCTCTCTCTCTCTCTCTCTTGTTTACGGATACGGTCGAATACTGAAAGCGCTGGATCATCGCCCGAGTTTCCTGGTTTCATTCCCTGGTGTCGGTGCACGTGATGCGTTAACGTGCAGTTTGTTCTGATCTTCCAGTTCAACATGTGTAGGCTTGCAAGCGCCTGAACTCCTTTCGTGTGTGTACACATACAGAAGATCCAATACGCGCGTTCAAGATCCTGTAACCCAGCGTTCGGTGGGTTTCGGAAACAAGAACACACGACCCCCCCCCCCCCCCCCCCCCCCCCGCCCCCCAACAAATCCCCACAAGAAGCTGCTTTCTGTTTCGTTCGTGCTGGCGCTGACTATGGGAAGTTGTGAGAGTGCCCTGTGAGACTCAGTCATGTGAAGCATAGCACGTAAAGAGAAACATTGCCACGTCACCTGTTCCCTCCGAGGTGTTTTCTGATGGCAGAAGAACAGTGAGTGGTAAGTTCTTACCTTTGCCCTGACCTAACGAGGGATAGTTCCAAAGTCACTGTACGTCTTTTCGCGTGTCAATATTCAGGTATTCAAACACCAAAATAAGACAGAATGAAATAATATAGAATATAATTAAATCGAATCACATGAACTATAAAGGAATGAAATGATACGAACGATATACATAATCTACAATAAACCGAATTAGAATCAAATGAAAGCGAAATGAAATGAAATAAGAGAAAACAAAGCGAAACAAAATGATGTGAAATAAACAGAAATGAAACACAACACGAACAGCTACAGATACGACCAGCTAAGGGACATGTTGATACTGATCCATGTGGCCACCAGGAAGTCCAGCCTCTCGCCACTTGGAATGGAACACGACACGCAACTGCCAAGATTTTCCATTTTCTGCATGTATTGATTCAGATCCGTGGGATTCATTGAAACACTGATGTCAGCCAAATCAGCAAACACACACACACACACACACACACACACACACACACACACACACACACACACACACACACACACACACACACACACACACACACACACACACACACACACACACAGGGAGTGAAACGAACGAACGAACGAACGAACGTTTTATTCAGATAAGGCCAGAGCCCCTTACTGAAGGGATATTCATTGATAAATGATAATGAGAAAATGACATGACACAGTAAACAGACAATTCAGATCAACCAAAAATAGTTAACACAATATCAACCAGAAACAGTTAACACAAATATTCAACAACATTCACGAGATAACTGTACGTAATCTCTCCAATGCTTCATGTATATATATGGCTAAGTTATACAGAGTATATTCTTGTCTGGAAGACATGAGTAAATTGAACCTAAAATTAGACGGATCTCTATAGAGAGGGGGGGGGGGAGAGAGAGAGAGAGTCAGAGAGAGACAGACACAGACAGACAGAGAAGCAGAAAAGAGAAACAGAGAGAGACAGAGACAGAAACAGAGACGGAAATATACATAGAGAGTAGATTTCCTGAGGTTCTTTTTCTTTCCTTCTTTCTTTCTTTCTATCGTTTATCTGATCAGGAAAAGAATCGTATCTCACCAGCAATACGTGTCCCTGTTATTTAATACTGTTTTGTGAATGTGGCTGGCTACCCATAACAGCAGCCAGGAGCATACAAAATAGGATTTCGTGCAACAACCAGATTAGTGAGAAAGGGAAGACGTTACTACACAGAATGAACACACAGCGGTAAACGACATTACAACAAGAGCAGAACCAGCACAGGGGAGCAGCAAACAAATAGATAAACGAAAAAGAAAGCTTCAAAGACGAGATGAATGTGAAAGGAGTATGAATGCACGGCGGGCATTATGTGTGCGCATGCACGCACACACGCACGCACACACACACACACACACACACACACACACACACACACACACACACAACTTCGTGTGTAATTCCATATATTCAGACTTTCCTATAAATGGCTGAAATGCGTAGTGTGTGTACGTGCGTCCGCGCGCGCGCGTGTATGTGTGTGTGTGTGTGTGTGTGTGTGTGTGTGTGTGTGTGTGTGTGAAAAGTGAAATCAAGAGAGAAGTAAAAGGAGAAAGAGAGATAGACAGGCAGACAGAAATACAGAAGGAAGGTAATAGAATGTGTGTGTGTGTGTGTGTGTGTGTGTGTGTGTGTGTGAGAGTGAGAGAGAGAGAGAGAGAGAGTATGTATATATATATACATATATATATATATATACATATATATATATATATAGAGAGAGAGAGAGAGAGAGAGAGAGAGAGCTTTCTGCGTATCGGTGTGTGTGTGCATGTGTGTGTGTGTGTGTCTCCATAATTGTTTATCTGTGTGTATGGGAGGGACAGAGAGGAAAAGACAGAGACAGAGAGAGATCAACAGGATGGAAAGACAGAGGGAAGGAGGGACAGAGAGACAGAGAGAAGAGGTGCTGGGGCTGTAGAAATCTCACGCTAATTTGTATTTGAAAAGGAACGAAACGGAAGATCATAAGTCAAGTTATATCCTCTCCGAAGCCATTGGCCGTTTTTACAAGTGGGACTTGTGTGACCGACACATATTTCCATCATTCCTCGCTGCTTCTCTTTCGTACAAGACATTGCGGTCTTTGAGACAAACCCCATCTGAGCATTTTGCAGTTCCAGCACGAATCAAGAACCAACTCTGAATATATCAGCATCAGATAGTTAATGTTCGCAGAGGCATACAGAAGGCGGAAAAATCTCATACATATGAAAATCCTTTCTGATTGTCTGGGCCGCCTAAAGCTCCGTGAAGAAATATACATCACCACTCCTCTCGCTCGCATTCAAAAACTGCCGACATTTTGGCCTGCCCAACGCCCCCTGTCGCCAAATAGCTGATTTACACGTCTCCAAGGGGTGGTAATTGTTTTGGACCCCATTAGCTCTTAATAGGTTTCATGCAGAGAATTCTCATGGCGTCGTCGCTTGCCTTCAGATACAGAGGAATCCATTCCGACGTTGAAGGGAATTCGCCAAAGAAGTTGCGATGAATGGCGTTTTAGCAATGCCGAACCTCATTATTTATGGTCAGGTGCTTTGGGGGTAGAGGGCCTGTGGGAGTTCAAATCTATAGTGATTTGTCACGATTTCCCTGGGTAAGGGCGTGCTTTTTGAAACTGTCTGTCGTTCCTGTTTCCTCTCAAGTTCTTGGCTTTCCTAGATCTGGTGTTTTCATTTTTTTGAGTAATGGTTTTTGTTTGAATTTAGGATCGTCTAGCAAACACGACTTCATGGATATCTGTTCATTGTGACAGTTCAGCTTTTGACAGAAATGAGTCAAATCATTCCTTGTTCTTCTTTCCTCTCTATCTCCCCACCCATTCTCTCCATGTCTCTCTATCTCTGTCTCACTCTGTGTCTGATATTCCCGCAAAAGGTTTATTTCTAAAATATTTCTAAAATCTCCGAAAAACCTGCAACGAATGATGTCCTTTACGGCTCAGTCTGTTTTCAGTCGCGTGCAGCGCACCACACGGAATGACCCGTAAGTCCGAACGGCAAGGTCAGCATCACCTTTCCCCCGACACCGGAAACACGAGCACAAGAAAGCGGAAATGAAGCCTGCCTGCCAGACTGGCGGCTCACTCAGGGACAGGGATGCGGGTGTAAGGGGGAGGAGGGGGAGGGACGAGAAGTGCACTGCCACACAGGAACATGATACCTAAGTGTGGAAACCAGGCTGGTTCCGATTGTGACGTGCTGTGACGTCTTCCCTGTCAGTGACGTCATCATAATGGTTGTCAGACGATTGTGCCAAAGGGTTTTTCTTAATTGTGAAGGTTATCTCTCCGGACATTGAGAAAAGTACAGTTAGCTCACTTTGACAAGAGAATGAGAGGGGCACAGAGAAACAGACAGAGAGAGAGAGAGAGGGCGGGGGAGCGCACACCGATACACAGACACATGGACAGAGAAACACACAGAAAGAGAAAAAGAGAAGAAAGAAAGACAGACAGGCCGACAGACACACAGACAAACAGGCCGACAGACACACAGACACATGGATAGAGAAACGCACAAAAGAGAAAAAAGGAGGGAGAGAGAGAGAGAGAGAGAGAGAGAGAGAGAGAGAGAGAGAGAGAGAGAGAGAGAGAGAGAGAGTTATAAGAAGAAATACAAAGTTCAGAAAGAAAATAAACACGGTACAACTAATTAAATGAAAAAAACGCCACTGTCTCCAGTCGATCTCATAGGCTTTCCTTTTTATTTATTCCTTTATTTATCTTTTTATTCAATCTTCTTCACACTCTTATTTCCACTCTTCATGTTCTTCCTTTTCTTTTTCGCTTTCTTTGATTCTATTCCTTCTTCCTTTCACCCACATTTCGCCAAAAACAAAAAACCCAAATCACTTACTCTGTCAGAGACAGGGCTTAAGGGACGTTACATGAGGGCGATCCGTGTTGGATGATAGAGATTATTTCAAAAACTGAGATGGACAGAAGAAAGAAGAAATGAAAATAAAATGATAGATACATAGATAGATAGATAGATAGATAGACAGATAGATAGATAGATAGATAGGGAGGAAGGAAGGAAGGAAGCAAGATAAAAAGAAACGAAAAAAAAGAAAAAAATAAATAAAAAAGAACAAGAAAAAAAGGAAGGACAGACATCAAGCAATAAAAAGGCATGTGGACATGAAGAAAACAAGGGGAAAAGGAAACAGCATCAAGGAATAACGTTTCAAATAATTAGAAATCAAATGCAGCGTCCTGATGGCCAGGTTTTGCGAAAAATGCTTTCACATATCCCGAACAAAAAGATAGGCAAACAATCAGACAGACAGACACAGACAGATCAAGATCATTTTCACAAAACTAAATTGGATCATGCTTTTTCTTCTTCTTCTTCTTGTTCGTAGACTGGATTATTCAACATAAGCTTTTCTGTTAAAAACTTTATGGACAAATTGCGGTTTCATCTTCAATTCCAATGTGAAGTCAGTTCTGCTCTACGGATGCGAGACACGGCGGACAACACAGACGATGCAGCAGAAGATTCAGACATTCTTCAACACCTGTCTGAGGCGCATCTACAAGATCCGATGGCAGGAGAAGATCCGAAACGAAGATCTATGGGAGCGAGCGGGACAGGAACCAGTGGCCAAGCAGATACTGCGGAGGAAGTTGGGCTGGATCGGACACACCCTCAGGAAGCCAGCGTCCAGCATCACACGCCAAGCCCTGACCTGGAACCCGCAGGGAAAGAGGAAGAGAGGCCGGCCTAGCAACAGCTGGAGGCGAGATACCGAGGCAGAGCTGAAGCAGCAAGGGACCAACTGGACTGGAATGGCCAGAACAGCCCAGAACAGAGTGCGATGGCGAGGGGCCGTCGATGGCCTATGCTCCACCAGGAGCGATGGGCAAAATGAATGATGATGGATGAATTCAAACATGATTCCAACGGTGACAACCTGAACAGGCTGATACATGACAGAAATTTGTTTTGTATATTGCATGGTTTAAGGTTTCTCAGCTTATGTCAGCATAATTACAATTCATCACATGTGTGTAGATATAAATAATATACATAATAATAATAATAATGGATACTTATATAGCACACTATCCAGAAATCTGCTCTAGGTGCTTTACAAAAACGCTTTTGATAACATAAAACATTATATCTATGTTACATACACACACCAAAATGTGACCACACACACACACACACACACACACACACACACACACACACACACACACACACACACACACACACGCACGCACGCACGCACACACACACACACACACACACACACTGCATACATACATATTAACATGCATGTGTATCTAACAGCTACCCTAACACATACGCACACACAGGCAGGCACAAACTTACATAAACACACGCACACACGATACACATTCATATACATGCATGTAGTTGTGGACCTGCCACAATTGAACTTATTGCTGAGGGAAAAGGTGAGTTTTGAGACGAGATTTAAAAGATGCGAGGGAATCAGAATGACGGAGGTTATCAGGGAGCTTGTTCCACGTCTTTGGCGATTGAAAAGAAAACGATCTGTGTCCATAGGTCTTACTTCTGACGTGAGGTATCCTGAGAAGTCGAGTATCAGAAGAAGAACGGAGCTGGCGAGACGGGGTATAGATATGGATGAGTTCAGAAAGATACTTTGGGCCAGATCCGTTGACTGCGGAAAAGGTCAGAGTGGATAGCTTATAGTCTATTCGATCAGAAACAGGCAACCAGTGGAGAGACTGAAACAGACAGACAGATAGATAAGAAAGACGGGCAGACAGCAGTCTGGGACAGACAGACGAACAGAGAGAGAGAGAGAGAGAGAGAGAGAGGGGGGGGGGCAGATAAAAACAGACATGGAAACACATAGGGAAAGACATCATTCCTTATCATTGATTTTTGTCTTGTCAGTTATATCTAATTGCGTGAAACGTTTTTATCGTCTAGCAGTCTTAAACTTAGAATTACAATAACACTCTACAATATCACAATGACTAACAGATGATCAGCCAGAAGCGTATCTAAAGACAGGGCCTTGGTCTGTAAAATCGTGACAAGTCACAGCAGATTTGAACGCCAGGCGCCTGAGCACTAAAAATTCTCAGCCGTAAACGCTGGCATTCAGGATCGTTAAAACTCGTCTAATCCGTTGTTTTTCATCGAAACGTGTTGGATACTAGAGTGGTCTCCCTTGTTTCTTAATGAAAATGGAGGGGCCACGAGAACTCTCTGCGTGACACCCATTAAGTGTCGGCAGGGTCTGAATCAATTAGCTTCATTTGGAGATGTTCAAACAGGGAGTGTTATACTGGCCCAGACATGTTGGCTAACC
This sequence comes from Babylonia areolata, assembly GCF_041734735.1. Taxonomy (NCBI): domain Eukaryota; kingdom Metazoa; phylum Mollusca; class Gastropoda; order Neogastropoda; family Buccinidae; genus Babylonia; species Babylonia areolata. The sequence goes on along the minus strand of NC_134878.1, from coordinate 2,190,679 downwards.
CTAAAGACAACCCACTCCTATTAGTGTGGAAGTAATCTGGTGTTGCCCCTGAAATGACTGTTGGAGTCGAAAAGATGCCAGCCTAGATTGACTCATTATGCAGTACTTTGGGGCCATGTGTTTTCACCAGCAAAGAATTCATTTGTGCTTTCTATTTGTTCAGGGCGTGCAGTGCTTTCAGGGCAAGGGTTGGAGTCTTCACAGGTTAACCTCCAACTGGAGTCACCTCAGACCGACCCCACAAAGACGCCAAGGAGGTAGGAGCCACCTCAAATCGGCCCCGGAACGACCACTAGGAGTTCACTGGAGGGTGGCGTTGTTTTGGGGTATCAGTCAGGATTGGCTCCAGAAAACCTCCACCTCTACAGCTTACTGGTTCAGCTGAATCAGCTTCTTTGCTTGTTTAACAAATGCTGCAACAGCGTATCCATCACGAGGCTCACATCTCCCACTGGCTGATATCAATTCGGATTTGACCTCTGATGGTACGACCACTGGAGGCCACCACGTAAATAATGTGGATGGAAAGAGGGAAAGAAAACGATCATCCGCTCATCAATTTGAAGGGGAAAAAATGTTTATGGCAGACAGACTAATCCTCCACTGTCGATATGAAAAATGGAGGTGCCAGCCTTAATGCCTTTCAAGCCTTGTTTACTGCTGCAGGGAGGTGCAGGAA
>NC_134878.1:2165000-2182500 GCF_041734735.1 Babylonia areolata | reverse complement strand
TGTAAAACTGAGTTCCGGAGCAGCATGCCATTATGCTTAGGTCACAGCATTCTTCACTTAGAGTTTCAGTTTCAGTAGCTCAAGGAGGCGTCACTGCGTTCGGATAAATCCATATACGCTACACCACATGTGCCAAGCAGATGCCTGACCAGTAGTGTAACCCAACGCGCTTAGTCAGGCCTTGAAAAAAAAAAGACCAGAACCATGTGTTATGGAGGAGGGGGGGAAGGATACCGAACACAACCCAAAATCTCGTCTTTGTCTTCTTCGTCACATCGTCATTCGACTTTCTTCTTCCAGTTCGTTGTCCCTCCTCTTTCACCACAGAGCCACTGACAACCCCCACTGTGTGTGTGTGTGTGTGTGTGTGTGTTGGGGGTCTGTGTGTGTGTGTGTGTGTGTGTGTGTGTTGGGGGTCTGTGTGTGTGTGTGTGTGTGTGTGTGTGTGTTGGGGGTCTGTGTGTGTGTGTGTGTGTGTGTGTGTGTGTGTTGGGGGTCTGTGTGTGTGTGTGTGTGTGTGTGTGTGTGTGTGTTTGGCTCTCTCTCTCTCTTGCCCTCTTGATGTCGCCCAACCCCCCACATCCCTCTTTTTTCCTTTCATTTTTATACCCCAGGGCTGGTTGGAAAAAGCATATGTTTTGCTTATCTTAGTACCCTGGTAAAACAAAATTTCGTTTCGTTTCCTTTCTCTCTCTTCCCTCCCTTTTCCCCCCACCCACACTCCTTTCCCTCTCCTTGATTGACAGTCTGATGTGTATTTTACGTCACAACACGTTGTCAAAGGCTCGTGCTTTCGTCACACGGTGTCTACAGCGGTCGTCGGGGCTATCATGAATATGATAAATCACTGTTGTTTATTTTCTTCTTATTGTTACTATATTTATTTTTGACATTTTCCCTTACAGCATCATTGCTAGTAATAATATTAATATTAGTAGTGGTGTTGGTAGTAGTAGCAGTAGTGGTGGTGGTGTTATGGTCGGTTGTTTTCGGTGTTGTTGATCAGCAATCATTGTTGTTGTTTTCTTTCTATTTTTTCGCTACTGTTCACTTTTTATTTTTTGTTTCTTTCAACAAAATAATGGATGGAATGATGCACCGGTATCGCTTTCATCAGCAGCAATATCAAATTCACTTCCCGAATGTCGGAACGCTACATGCAAGGTGATCTACAGATCAGGGCATGTTTGTCACTGGCTGGAACTGAAACCAGAAGACCTCTATCTGCATGAAAATGCTGCTTCAGCTGTATCAGCCTTTAAAAAAAATCCATTCAGAATGCTGACATTTCTACGATTTCCCCTGCAAATGACATGGATCGGGTGGGTTTGGTCTCTCCGCGGCACCTACCACGAAGTAAGTTTCAGTGGAAGGAGGATGAGAAAGGAGGGGGGATGGGGGTGGGGGGGGGGGGGGGTCTCTTGCTCATGCCCTCATCGTTAAGTTGAATGGGGAAAGTGTTTATGGCAGACCGAACAACCCTTCACTGTTGGTAATTATTGGAAACGAAGGGCGCCAGCCTTAATTCTTTTCAAGTCTTGTTTTCCATGGGACTTGTGGGGGGAGGGGGGGATGAGGTGGAGGAGGGGTGGGGAGGGGAAGGGGAAGTAAGGCAAGCGCTGTAACCGTGGAGAGTGCGTCTTTCAAGATCATGTGGCAATGCAGCTTCCGATGTACGTTTATTCTATTTTATTTTGTTTTATTTTATTTCATCTTACTTTATTTTATCTTATTTTATTTCATTCGTTTCCCCCTTAAGGTGGGCATGTGGTGATGGTGTGTTTTCTTCTTGAAAATCTCTCTCTCTCTCCCTCGATATATATATATATATATATATATATATATATATATATATATATATATATATATATATATACTCACAATAAACAAACACATATAAAGTATATGATTTTGTATCATGCAAATGCGTATATCATACACACACACACACACACACACACACACACACACACACACACACACACATATATATACACACACAGCAAGAACAACCACAATACCCTGTTATCTAAAATAGAAAAGGGGAAAAATTTTATATATATATATATATGGTGTGTGTGTGTCTTCCTTTTTCTTTATTTCCTCTCCCATTCCTTCTCTCTTGTGTTAATAGATAGGACACTGGAGAATTCTGTTGGTGTGCATCAGAGTTTGTCCGTCTGTCTGCCTGTATCTATCTCTGTCTCCGTCCGCCCTCTACACCCCCCCCCCCCCCCCCTATCTCTCTCTCTCTCTCTCTCTCTCTCTCTCTCTCTCTCTCTCTCATCAGTTCAAAATTTGCAGGAAAGCGAATGAGGATGTACAAGGCAGAGCCGACGGTAATAGCTATAATGTCTGGCATTATAGCGTCGCATCCAAGATTTTTTTTTTCTTGGGGGGCAGGGGGAGGAGTGGGGGTGACAACATTCACCACAGCACCAGCCGCCATGTCGAAGTGGTTAGCGTCGCGGACTGACGGCTGGGAGGACGCGGGTTCGCATCCCAGCGGAGGTGGGTTTTTCGGCCTGCGGCCGGCCCCTACCCAGCGTTGAGAGTGCTATGGGCTTAAATGGGGGAACTGGGACCACACAGCCTAGTATCATCCACTTCACGGATGCGTCTTTGGGTGTGTTGCACTAATTACCTGACCAACACTGCAATTGCCTCTATCTCTTGGGCCTGGTTGACGCCGGGATATCATTATGACAGAAAGCGTAGAGTCCAGCCTTGTCACGTGGTCCCCAACCAAAATGGACCTCCATAGCAACATCGTCACCATCATCGTCATCCTCCTTCGTCTTCATCACCATCAATATAAAAACAAGAAAAAATCCCAAAGTCTGTGGCCTTTATGCCCTGCTGTCATGGTGACTTCAGTTTCAATACCCCTTCACTTCCGTGCTAGGGGTGAGTCCTGTCAGTGTCTTCAGTGTCGGCAGATTCACGGGGGGCTGTTGTTGGAGGGACGTGGCGGTGGTCACCTCTCTGGAGCGGACGCTCACTCAGTCCGGCTCCGCGACTAAGCTATTATTGTCGTTAGTAGGGGGCTTAGTAGGTGGTGTCCTAAGCATATTAAATCAGAACAGGCACCACTGAATACCACCGAAGTGACTCCGCAGCAGTGCAGGGTTTCCTCTGGTGTGTGGCCTCCTGGCGACTCTCTCTGTGGACTGCCGACGCTGCGGCCGTGACGGACAAACCCGGGAGTGGCTTTGTATGGGGGACTCGGAATGAGCGGCGTGGGAGTAATGCCACTGAAGTGGTGCAGATGATGGGGCAAAAAATTAAAAAAAAACCCAAAAAACATTCACCACAGCAGACATGTATAAGACGCTAAATAGGATTATTAATTGTAAAAAATACACAGCATTCAAAACGATAATTTCCCTCTTTTGTCTGTCTGTCTGTGTCTGTCTCTATCACTCTGTCTGTCTGTCTGTCTGTCTCTCTCTCTCTCTCTCACTCTCTCTCTCTCTGTCAGATTGCCATGAGGTTCACAACTGCAGGAGACTCTACCTTGCTGCTATGTCAGGTCAGCAGTGGTCAGTGGTGTCTGTTATGGAACTGAGTCCACTTCAGATCCAGACTGAAGACGATGAATGAAGGTGAGGACGATACTATCAACGACACCCATTAAAGTTCCAGACCAAATGGTAGTATTCTGCGTTTCATTTCACGATCTGCCCCAGATATGGACAGACACTACAGCCATCCATATTGACTCTGAAGAAGAGGCCTTCCTCAAAATGTAGTGAAACTACTGTTTGACCAAGGCATGGCTGCTAGAAAGTGCACCCAGTGTTCATTTGGAGAGAGAAAAAAGAGGTTGAGAGTGTGCATTTGGTACTCCTCCATTGATCGCAAAGAAGGTATTTCTGCTGCAGTTTGCTTTCACTTGAAGCCACAGACAGAAAGAGAGAAGAGGAAAGACGGAGACAGAGATGGAGTGAGTCGGGGATGGTGAGAGTGGAGGGGGTGGGGGGTGGGGGAGGTGGCAGAGACACAGACGGAACAAATGACTGTGGACATAGCGTACATTGAATTACGTTCCAGACTGCCCTTTGTTGCGCTGAGTTGTGCACAAAGAAGCAAATAGTTTAATCAAGAAAGAGACAGAGACCAAGAGAAACAGAGACAGACCAAACACGGACGCACGCACGCACGCACACACACACACACACACACACACACACACAGGGAGACAGACAAGGGCAGAAGAAGCGTGGGAAGGGGGTGGTTACCTGGAGACAGGGAGAAGGCGGAAGGGGGTGGTTACCTGGAGACAGGGAGAAGGGGGAAGGGGGTGGTTACCTGGAGACAGGGGGAAGGGGTGGTTATCTGGAGACAGGGGGAAGGGGGAAGGGGGTGGTTACCTGGAGACAGGGAGAAGGGGGAAGGGGGTGGTTACCTGGAGACAGGGAGAAGGGGGAAGGGGGTGGTTACCTGGAGACAGGGAGAAGGGGGAAGGGGGTGGTTACCTGGAGACAGGGAGAAGGGGGAAGGGGGTGGTTACCTGGAGACAGGGGGAAGGGGGAAGGGGGTGGTTATCTGGAGACAGGGGGAAGGGGGTGGTTATCTGGAGACAGGGAGAAGGGGGAAGGGGGTGGTTACCTGGAGACATGGAGAAGGGGGTAGGGGGTGGTTACCTGGAGACAGGGGGAAGGGGGTGGTTACCTGGAGACAGGGAGAAGGGGGTAGGGGGTGGTTACCTGGAGACAGGGGGAAGGGGGAAGGGGGGTGGTTACCTGGAGACAGGGAGGGGAAGTGGGGTGGTTATCCTGGAGACAGGGGAAGGGGAAGGGGGTGGTTATCTGGAGACAGGGGGAAGGGGGAAGGGAGGTGGAGTACCTGGAGACAGGGGGAAGGGGGTGGTTACTGGAGACAGGGAGAAGGGGGAGGGGGTGGTTACCTGGAGACAGGGCGAAGGGGGAAGGGGTGGTTATCTGGAGACAGGGAGGAAGGGGGTGGTTACCTGGAGACAGGAAGAAGGGGAGAAGGGGGTGGTTACTGGAGACAGGGGGACAAGGGGTGGTGTACCTGGAGACAGGGAGAAGGGAAGGGGGTGGTTATCTGGAGAAGGGGGAAGGGCGGTGGTTACCTGGAGACAGGGAGAAGGGGGAAGGGGGTGGTTATCTGGAGGACAGGGGAGAAGGGGGTGGTTACCTGGAGACAGGGAGAAGGGGGTGGTTATCTGGAGACAGGGGGAAGGGGGTGGTTACCTGGAGACAGGGGGAAGGGGGTGGTTACCTGGAGACAGGGAGAAGGGGGAAGGGGGTGGTTACCTGGAGACAGGGAGAAGGGGGAAGGGGGTGGTTATCTGGAGACAGGGAGAAGGGGGTGGTTACCTGGAGACAGGGAGAAGGGGGAAGGGGGTGGTTACCTGGAGACAGGGGGAAGGGGGAAGGGGGTGGTTACCTGGAGACAGGGGGAAGGGGAAAAGGAAGAAGACGGATACGTTTGTTCGAAATGTGAACAGAGGTTACATTGAATAATTCACACAGATACATAGATAGATATGTAGATAGATAGATAGATAGACAGACAGACAGTAAGACAAGGCAGATGCATATAGTCGTTCCTAGATACACAGGCATACACAGCGCGAGCGAGTGAGCGAGAAAGCGAAAAACAGAAACAGACAGACAGACAGACAGATAGAGAGGCCCAGACACAGACAGGCAGGGAGAAATGCCTTGTGTTGTTCCCACTCCATCCCTTCAACAAACTGGAATGATAAAAGCAATTAAACGAAAAGAAAAAAAAAACGACATCACTACCGCCTCCTTACCCCATCTGATCTCAAAGTCTTTCCTTCTGATTTATCTTCCGTCCTTTTTCTTTCTCTCCATCTTTCTTTCCTTCTTTCTCTTTTTTCTGTCAAGGGGATGTTGTACTGTTCTCGGGGTGTTATTGTTGTCGCCAGCGGTGTATTATCCAGCGCCAGATTGCTTATTAATAAAACACAACGGGGAGAGACGGAGCGCTGTTCAGCAAGGAGGTGGCGGACAGACCGAGGGCCTCTCTCACGGACCATCATCATCCCATGCTGTGTTTTGTGATGAAACGAGGCCCGACACCCTCACTGTTGCTGCTGTCTCTCTGCGGTGCCTCCAGACAGCGTCTTTTGTTTGTCGGCTGCCGGGGCGGTGCTTCGTATGTCTGCTTTGTTTACTGGGTCCAAGGATGTCTAGTTTGCTGTTTTTCTTGATGTAGTTTGCTCCTCTTTTTTTTTATAGTTGTCAATTTTTGTTGTTGTTTTTTCTCCTCTTCTGCTTCTTATCATCTTCAATTCGTCATGTCACTGATGATAAAGGTGATGGTGGTGGTGGTTGGTGATGATGATGACGATGGTGGTGACTGTGATAATGACGATGATGGTGATGATGGTTAAGATGATGATGATGGTGGTGATTATGACAGTGATGATGATGGTGATAGTGGTGGTGGTGGGTGGTGATGATGATGACAATGATGATGATGATGACGGTGATGGTGATGATGATGACGGTGATGGTAGTGAAGATGATGGTGGTGATGGTGGGTGGTGACGATGATGGTGATGGCGGGTGGTGACGATGATGGTTATGGTTATGATCATTTTCGCTCTGCGTTTGAGGGCCGCAACACCCGCGTTCACTCTCATGCATGGATGGACTTTTATAAGTGGACCGTCTCTTTGTCCTGCCGGAGGCCGTTGTAGGAGACCACGCATGCCACAATGTTCGTGTTTCCATAGGCCTCTGAACACAGACGCGGAGTCCGGGACATGCTTTGATCTTCCGTCAGACAGGAAGGTGACAAAGGCACCGGCAAGTCTGCACATGCCGAGTTATTCCCTCCCTTTGTCTACTGGGCGAAAATACAGGGATCCAAGTATGAACCTCGGACTGAAGGTCCAACAGTGTGATCGTCAGGCTGTGACGCAAATCCACAAAGATGATGCTGATGCTGACGAATACAAGTGTCAAATCACTTGGACAGTGCACACTCTCTAGTTTGTTGTGATATGATTGTGACTTTTCTTTGTCTCATAATATGACTGCCTATTCCGTACTGTTCGTTATCATATGACGGTGCTTAATTTGAAATTTTTTTTTTTTTTTAAATGTGATAGAAAATTAATGTAATTTTTACTTTTGCTTTTTTCATGTAAAACAGAAGGTTGTTTTTTTTCGCGATATTTAGTTTCGCGCTTTAGCCTTCGAAATTATTTATCTGTTTATTCATTAGTTCTCTGTCATTCATTCGTTTTCTAATTTCATGATTTATTTACAAGCTTTGATTCTGTGCTCATTTGTGTTTTTCTTTGTCCGTTTGGTTTTCCGCTGAATGGCATTATACCGCCATCTTTAATCATGACTCCACTGGGCTTGCCATCTTCTCTGAGTGATTTATATTGGTTTGTAATCATTTCCGCTGGATCGAGATCTGAAATGTTATATTTTAATGGCATGGCCGCTGTGTGTGTCCATTAGACTGCATGTCCCGAATTCTATGTGTCCCCTGAAGAAAGGGGAATGGGGGGTTAGGCCCACTCCGTCAATGGGAGAAAGATATTTCTAAAGTGTGATTCAGTTCTATAGAAATCTTTCATCAATAATCGTCTTGTGTAACAACCCACAACAGAAACTGCTCTGGAAATCATTCTTCAGACCAACAATGATGGGGTTATGTGATGAATATTTATAATTAGAATGATACATTTTTAATCATTATCAGTATTTCTCTTCTTCTCTCTTTTGGCGACAAAGTTCCATTTGCGGGTAAGATCATAATTTCATTCCCAACGATAACCATTCAGAGACGCGTATGGTCCAACATATGTCAGTCCATTGCATAAGCTAATACGGACTTGGGTCCGTTCCCTTTCAGACCGGACCAGGTCCAGAAGACCTCCATTTCCATGAAAAAGCCATACTTTCTCCCGCTCATTCTCCGCTGCCATGGCTGGATCGGCTCTTCATAAAAACGACCCAACATATTGACATTGAAGGAAGTCCCAACAGTGCCTTCATCAACAAGAAAACACAGATTTCTTGCTGAATGATATCGATCGAATTGTGGTGATATGAACCCGGGCGGCATAAAGTAAATAACTTCAGTGCGAAGGGAGAGTGGAAAGGAAGAGGGAAAAAAATCTTTCATCCGCTCATCAATTTGAGGGAAAAAAAGTGTTTATGGCAGACAGAATAATCCTCCACTGTCGATATGAAAAATGAAGGTGCCAGCCGTAATTCCCTTCAAGCCTTGTTTACTGCGGGGAGGTGCAAGAATGCCAGCGATAGCGGGACCGGTTTCCAATCTAATGTGTTTGAAAATCGGATGCTGTGGTTTCTCTCTCCTTCTTTGTCTCTGTCTCTTCTCTCTCTGTCTCTGTCTGTATCTAATTGTCTCTTTCTCCCTCTCTGTCTCTGTCTGTATCTAATTGTCTCTTTCTCCCTCTCTGTCTCTGTCTATTTGTCCTTGTCTCTGTCTGTCTGTGTCTGTCTGTCTGTCTTCTCCTATATGTAACGAAATCGGATGCTACTTTGTTTGTTTGTTTGCTTGTTTCAAAGCGCTCATAGCTCATAGCTTATTCAGTCCCTCCAGCTTCATTCCTTCTCTTCTTCTTCCTCCTCCTCTTCTTCTTCGTCGTCGTCTGATTCTTTTTGTTCCCTGTTCTCTTTTCTCCTCTGTGTGTACGTGTGCGTGCAATATACATCTTGCTTTTAGGCAAGGTAAACTCAGTTGCCTTCACCCCTCTCCTCCTCTCTCTTCCTTTTCTCTATTGATTTTTTTCTCCCTTAATGTATTGTTTCCTTTCGTTTACTGAGGACACGATGAGAAAAGCCTATTTTGCGCTTATTCCCTTTTCCTCAATAAAGAAGATTTTCTTTTGTCCCCCGCCCTCCTCCCCTCTCTCTCTCTCTCTCTCTCTCTCTCTCTCTCTCTCTTTCCCCCTTCATTCCTGTCTCCCGACCTTTCTCTCTCTCCCTCCCTATCCATTCTGACTGTCTCTCTCTCCCTCCCTATCCATTCTGACTGTCTCTCTCTCCCTCCCTATCCATTCTGACTGTCTCTCTCTCCCTCCCTATCCATTCTGACTGTCTCTCTCTCCCTCCCTCCCTATCCATTCTGACTGTCTCTCTCTCTCCCTCCCTATCCATTCTGACTCTCTCTCCCTCCCTCCCTATCCATTCTGACTGTCTCTCCCTCCCTCCCTATCCATTCTGACTCTCTCTCTCCCTCCCTATCCATTCTGACTGTCTCTCTCTCTCCCTCCCTATCCATTCTGACTGTCTCTCTCTCTCCCTCCCTATCCATTCTGACTGTCTCTCTCTCTCTCCCTCCCTATCCATTCTGACTGTCTCTCTCTCTCCCTCCCTATCCATTCTGACTGTCTCTCTCTCTCCCTCCCTATCCATTCTGACTGTCTCTCTCTCCCTCCCTCCCTATCCATTCTGACTGTCTCTCTCTCCCTCCCTCCCTATCCATTCTGACTGTCTCTCTCTCCCTCCCTATCCATTCTGACTGTCTCTCTCTCCCTCCCTATCCATTCTGACTGTCTCTCCCTCCCTCCCTCCCTATCCATTCTGACTGTCTCTCTCTCCCTCCCTCCCTATCCATTCTGACTGTCTCTCTCTCCCTCCCTCCCTATCCATTCTGTCTCTCTCTCTCCCTCCCTATCCATTCTGACTGTCTCTCTCTCCCTCCCTATCAGTTCTGACTGTCTCTCTCTCCCTCCCTCCCTATCCATTCTGACTGTCTCTCCCTCCCTCCCTATCCATTGTGACTGTCTCTCCCTCCCTCCCTCCCTATCCATTCTGACTGTCTCTCTCTCCCTCCCTATCCATTCTGACTCTCTCCCTCCCTCCCTATCCATTCTGACTGTCTCTCTCTCCCTCCCTCCCTATCCATTCTGACTGTCTCTCTCTCTCTCTCCCTCCCTATCCATTCTGACTGTCTCTCTCTCTCTCCCTCCCTGTCCATTCTGTCTCTCTCTCTCCCTCCCTATCCATTCTGACTGTCTCTCCCTCCCTATCCATTCTGACTGTCTCTCCCTCCCTCCCTCCCTATCCATTCTGACTGTCTCTCTCTCCCTCCCTCCCTATCCATTCTGACTGTCTCTCTCTCTCCCTCCCTATCCATTCTGACTGTCTCTCTCTCTCCCTCCCTATCCATTCTGACTGTCTCTCTCTCTCCCTCCCTATCCATTCTGACTGTCTCTCCCTCCCTCCCTCCCTATCCATTCTGACTGTCTCTCTCTCTCCCTCCCTATCCATTCTGTCTCTCTCTCTCCCTCCCTATCCATTCTGACTGTCTCTCTCTCCCTCCCTCCCTATCCATTCTGACTGTCTCTCTCTCTCTCTCCCTCCCTATCCATTCTGTCTCTCTCTCTCCCTCCCTATCCATTCTGACTGTCTCTCTCTCTCCCTCCCTCCCTATCCATTCTGTCTCTCCCTCCCTCCCTCCCTATCCATTCTGACTGTCTCTCTCTCCCTCCCTCCCTATCCATTCTGACTGTCTCTCTCTCTCTCTCCCTCCCTATCCATTCTGTCTCTCTCTCTCTCCCTCCCTATCCATTCTGTCTCTCTCTCTTCCCTCCCTCCCCATCCATTCTGTCTCTCTCTCTCCCTCCCTATCCATTCTGACTGTCTCTCTCTCCCTCCCTCCCTATCAGTTCTGACTGTCTCTCTCTCCCTCCCTCCCTATCCATTCTGACTGTCTCTCTCCCTCCCTCCCTATCCATTCTGACTGTCTCTCTCTCCCTCCCTCCCTATCCATTCTGACTGTCTCTCTCTCCCTCCCTCCCTATCCATTCTGACTGTCTCTCTCTCCCTCCCTATCCATTCTGACTGTCTCTCTCTCCCTCTCTCTCACAATCCCATCCCCTCTCTCTCTCTCTTTCTCTACCTCCCGCCCCCCTCCCTTTGTCCTTTCTTCTCTGTCCGAATCTGTTTGATTGTGTTTGTGTACGTTTTACATGCACTCATGTGCATGATTTACATGTGCTTTGTGCCCTAGTTTTATTTCAATAAAATAAGTGTTTGATTTGGAATAAATGAAATCATTTCACGTGGAATGAAATAAAATCAGTATATAATTTGACAAAGGCATTTTCAAAATGAATATTGAATAACACAAACTGTTCGTAACACCGATAGTAATTATAAATTTCACATACCATTCCTCTTTCTAATGAATGCCTGTGACTTTGTTTGAGTGCGTGTTGTAACCTCAGTACAAAGCGCTACACACAGCAGTCAGATTCCGCTTCAGTTTGAAGGCGGTGTCAGCGTGTTGAGTGAAACGTCACCCCCAGTCTGCTGGAAGAAGCTGAAGCTTGGTGTCACATAAACCCAACACGCTGATCACACCTTGACAGCCTTCGCTAAGTTTGTGTAAAACTCTAACATAAAAAAACGATGAATTTAGAAGAAAAAAAAGTATGAAATGAATGAATAGATCATAGATAAAGATATTAATAAGAAACACATTTACCAAATTTTAAGTAATGATAAAAAGATGTGAGAACCCTGAAGGAGATCACCACATGATGTGCACGCCTCTGGCCACGCCCCCACTGGAGTGACGGCAGTGAGACTGAAGCATGTCTGCAGACGTGACCTAGGGAAGCCGGAAAGGTTTCCTTCACCCATCCCCGCACACCCTCCCCGCCCTCTGATTCTGCTCTGCTGCCTTCCGGGACAGACCCCTCAGCATGTCGCTTGCTTTCCCCACTGCCCTGCCTTTCGCCCACACACTCCAGGGGACGCCGAACTATCGACTATCGGACAGATGGAGCAACATGTCTGTGACAGGATCTTATACCCCGCCCCCCCACCCTCCTCCCTCCCCATCCCCATCTCATGCGCAGATTGGATGGAGTTCGAAATATCGATAGATACAAGAATTTGTCTGTGGGTAAATCCTGTATCTGCCTGTTCTAAGTTAAAAGCTGGATGGATCGAAAAATCGAAACATCCATAGATGCATATATATAATTCTCTGTTATTTCTTCTTTTTTTTTTGCACAACAGATTTCTCTGCGTGAACTTCGGGCTGCTCTCCCCAGGGAGAGCGCGTCGCTACACTACAGCACCACTTTTTTTCAGAAATGATCATGGATTACACAGATGATCTGTTAAAAGTGGTTTCTATATACAGAGATTGCATACTTATGTTGTCAAGGGGAATGGGAGGGGAGGTCAACATTGGACAGCTGAGGCGCTATATAATGATTGACACTATTCACAGCAGGTGATTGCAAACTGCAGTAGTCTGCCTTCTGTTTTACGTGAATTTCTCCAAGTATTACTGTTCAGGCATCACAGATTTCGTGGTAACCTGTGTTTTATATATGTAGGAAGAAACATGAAGCTAGACAAGCATAATTCTATCCATGTTCTGAAGTCATATCAATAAATGCTTACTTCATCTTACAGCAAGCATAGAAACGAAGGACGGGAAAAACATGAAAGAGCAAGCAAACAAACAAAGCACAAACACAAACACAAACACAAACAAAAAACAACAACAACTAAAGGACAATAAAAACCCTGCTGTGGTTGGCTCTGCAAGCTTGTTGGCTTCCTTGCTTTCACCTTTCGTTTCTTTCTTCCTGGGTTCCACATTTTTTCCTGGTCACATTTCTACTTCTATTCGTTCAGAGACAGACACAGGCAGACAGACAGACAGACAGACAGTGTAAGTAACTCAGATGGTTTAATCGTGCATGGCCCACATTCCTGTATACAACCAAAACACTAAATAAGTAAAGAAAGAAAGAAAGAAAAATTATTAAAGTAAGTAATGGGCGGGGTGGGGATAACAGATAACGGATCTAGATGAACACAGACCAGTGCGAGAGAGGAACAGACAGAGAGAGAGAGAGAGAGGGAGAGAGAGAAGAGGGAGAGAGAGGGAGAGATAGAGAGAGGGGGGAGAGAGAGGGAGAGAGAGAGAGAAGAGAGAGAGAGAGAAAAGAGATAGAGGGAGAGAGAGAGAGAAGAGAGAGGGAGAGAGAGAGAAGAGATAGAGAGGGAGAGAGAGAAGAGATAGAGGGAGAGAGAGAAGAGATAGAGAGGGAGAGAGAGAAGAGATAGAGAGAGGGAGAGAGAGAAGAGATAGAGAGGGAGAGAGAGAAGAGATAGAGAGAGGGAGAGAGAGAAGAGATAGAAGGAGATCGAGAGAGAGAGAAGAGATAGAGAGAGAGTAGAGAGAGGGAGAGAGAGAAGAGAGAGAGAGAGAGAGAGTAGAGAGAGGGAGAGAGAGAAGAGAGAGAGAGAAGAGATAGAGAGTGGGAGAGAGAGGAGAGAGAGAAGAGATAGAGAGAGGGAGAGAGAGAAGAGATAGAGAGTGGGAGAGAGAGGAGAGAGAGAAGAGATAGAGAGAGGGAGAGAGAGAGAAGAGAGAGAGCGAACGGACGAACGAACGAACGAACGAACGAATGTTTTATTCAGATAAGGAAAGAGTCCCTTACTGAAGGGGGATTCAGTGATAATAAGACAATGACATGACACAGTAAATGGACAATTCAAATCAACCAGGACTAGTTAACACAAATATTTAACAAGATTCACGAAGTAACTGTACGTAATCTCTCCAATGCTTCGTGTATACATATAGCTAAGTTATACAGAGTACCTTCGTGCCTTGAAGACATGAGTAAATTGAACTTAAAATTAGACGGATCTCTATAATACTTAGGTTGGATTAGTCTTTGTCTAAGGTCACTCAAAGCAGGGCAACATAACAAAAAATGCAGTTCATCTTCCTTACCCAGATGGCACAGAGAGAGTCGATGTTGATAATAAAGCTGGTAATGACGAAGGAGGAGGTGGTGTTGGCTGTAATGGTGGAGCCGTAAAAGTCTGATCTGCCGACTGAGACTGAATGTTTGAAAAGGTGATAACGAAACGGAGGACATATGTAAAACATTGGTCGATCGATACAGACAGATAGATAGATAGATTGATAAATAGACTGATTGATTGATATATTTGTTAATTGATTGGTTGGTTGATTTGATTCGTTGATTGATTGATTAACTGACTGACAAGCAAATAAACAGGTACATAGACAGGTAGACAGATAGACTGATATCAAACCTGAGACTGGCCAACATCAAACGAACTCTTACTTTGAGAAAGCTGATGCAGCGTGTTGGGTAACCCATAATAGCGGAGCTTAGTACAGTACAGATTTCGGACAGCCACACAGTGTGAAAGTGTGGTAAAACTCGTGACTTTGTTTGGAACACACCTCAGTCTGTGCAGCATTATATCAGGTATCAGGCATCCCGGATTGCACAGACTGGGTGGTGAGGGGACAGGAATGGAAACTGGCCTTCTGTGTTAATGGTGCCACTCACCTGGAGACGAAAGGCATGCTGCTGCATTAAGGCACGATGCTTTACCCACCCACCTCCTCTCTGCAGTGACTGGGTAAATGAAATGGTGAACATGTACACCTTCCCTCACCTTCACCTTCCCTCTGTTCCTGTTTGTCTCTGTGAGTCTACCTGTCTGTCTGTCTGTCTTTCCACTGTGTATGTGTGTGTGTGTGTGTGTGTGTGTGTGTGTGTGTGTGTGTGTGTGTGTGTGTGTGTGTGTGTGTGTGTGTGTGTGTGTCTGTGTGTGTGTGTGTGTGTGTGTGTGTGTGTGTGTGTGTGTCTTTGTTTCTTTATCTCTCTCTCTCCCCTCTCCCTTCATCTATCCATATATCTATCTGTCTAAAAATCTATCCGTCTGTCTGTCTGTCTACTTATCTATCTCTGTATCATTCTCTTCCAAATTTCTAGTTTACGAGGGTTTTTTTGTTTTCTTCAGCAACCCTCTGCCATATCTTCATCAGTCCTCAGACATGATCTGACTGACGATAAGAACAGGCGGAAATCATTGAGGATGACTTCATCAGTCAGCGGACGAGGTCTGAGAGTCAGTAAGAACAGACACAAAAATCATTGATAATGATTCGGGGTCCTCTCCACCATCTGATGCATTCCGTCTCTCCTGACACCCCCTCCCTCTCCGTCCCCACCCCGCCACTCCCCCTGTCCACTCCCTGTCCCCACACACCACGCCTTCCATCACCACGGTGCAAAGAACATCACTGGCTACAGCCGCTGTGGTGAAGTGGTTTGCGTCGTGGACTAACGGCTGGGAGGATGTGTGTTCGAGTCCCTCCCCAATACGTTTTTTTTGTTTTTTGTTTTTTTTAAGACCTGTGGCCACCTCCTACCTAGTGTGTTAGGGGCTCAAATGGGAAGGCTGGGACAAGACGGTCAAATAGTCCCAACCTAAATCAACCCCCCTTGGCAGCATCAAAAACAGACAATAGGGAGGGATACCTCTTCGCCAATGAAACATTTCGTTGTCTTTATTTTCATCAAACGACTTCGCTCAGACAGGTCCGTATACCCTCTGCAACTGACATGAAAGGTTTCGGGTGGAGGGGATGCACTGGTCCAAGAACCATTCTGCAATCATCACATCTGTTTTACAGGAGGTAAACTGGTGCTCTCCTTGTGTTTTCACCACTTCCTATCCATTCCTTCTCCTCTCGAAAATGCCATTTGTTTCAAAATCTTTAAAAATACCAAAACAGAAAGTTAATGAATGACGAGGAAACGAATATGTAGATAAAACAAATACTTACAAAAATGGTACAAGAGAGGGGCGAAAGAATACCAGAGAAAGAGAAGGGTAGACAGAGAGAGAGAGAAAGAGAGGGTGGGAGGTTCCTTACCCCTATTGAAGAGGTGGTGTATCATTTCAGAGACTTTATATATATCGACAATTCAAAAGAAAATAAATACTTACAGAAATGACACGAGAGAGAGAGAGAGAGAGAGAGAGAGAGAGAGAGAGAGAGAGAGAGAGAGAGAGAGAGAGAGAGAGAGAGAGACGGACTCTGATGTTTTATTCAACACAGATCCAGGCCTCTCATGAAAGGGTGGTGTAAACAACATTTGAGAGATGATGTATATAGATATGTTAAATAGAATAAATATTATAACACGAAAAACAAAACCCACCATCAGCGACAAGTAGCATTTTTGATTCACATGGAATAACAAATGGGAAAATAAACACACTCAACTGCATTTTACATTCCTAATTCTAAGGCTTTATACATGTAAATTGCGAGTTGTTTGTTAACACGTTCGTTAGTGGATGACACAAGCAATGACAGTCTGAACAGGGAAGGCTGCCTGGAACAGGAAGGGATGCCAATAATATCTTGGAAGTATCAGTTGATTTCGAAGATAATTTTACACAGGACAGCAAAGTGCAAACTGCAATTCATTCTCTATCGCACATTTACACAAAGTGCAAAACGAATAAGGTCGCTAACATTGTTGTCTGTGACGGAAATATGCATAAACAAGTCCGAATTCCAAATCTAAAACTTGCCACAATACATTTAAGATGTCTGTCCATATTCATGGGCAAATAAACTGTTGGTACGAGAGAGAGAGAGAGAGAGAGAGAGAGAGAGAGAGAGAGAGAGAGGGATCCTAACAGGCAGACTCATGGAAAAAGAAAGGCAGAAGAATGTGCTTAAAACGGTAGAGCCATAGCTTTTCGTATTACTATAAAACTGATGAAAACACACAGAGCTGGAGACACGCGCGACAGAGGCAGATTAACAGGCAGGCAGACACACATCAGAAAGCACAAGCAAAATGGCTATGGTCAAACAGAGTTCAATTAACTGATGAAAACGTCACTTCCATTGACCAAGTAATCTGTCTTGCCCTGTCATATTGCGGGGTCCAGCACAATCAATGAATTCCTAATCCCTCTCCCTTTTTTCAACAATTTCGGCTATTTCTGTCCCTGTTCCTAAGGAATTGTCCTTTTCAGGCCGTAACATTAGAATAGCACTGAATGAATGAATTAGTGGGTGAATGAATGATTAATCAATGAATCGATAAATAATTAATGATTCTGGTAAGCGCCAAGGCAGTGCGCGCGCGCGCGCGTATGTGTGTGTAAGCGTGCGCATGTGTGCAAGCGTGAGCGTGCGCGTGCGTGCGCGTGTGAAGGTGCGAGAGTGTGTGTATGAGTGTGTGCGCCTGTGCGCGCAGATGTGCGGTGTGTAGAAATGTACATGTATATGCGTATCTGTCTTGTGTTGGACAGACAGACACAGAGACTGAAAAAGGAAAGAAAGCGAATCAACACAGAGACAAACAGACAGATGAAGAGACAGCGAAGTAGCCATGTTTTCTTCGTGAGGCAGACAGACAGACTGAATTCTATACAGGGCTTGTTTACTGTTGAGACCTGCAAAAACGGCCAGGGCAAAAGACGGGGTTTGAAACCAATTGCGATCGAAAATGTTATGACTCCCCTCCTTTCTCCCCCTCTCTCGCTCTCTCTATCATGCCCCCTTCTGCCTGTCTCTGCCTCTCTCTCTTTCTCACTCCTTCTGTGACTGTGTCTATCTGTCTGTCTCTCTCTCTGCCTCTCTCTTTCTCTCTGCCTCTCTCTTTCTCTCTCTGTCTCTCTCT
>NC_134878.1:2132500-2160000 GCF_041734735.1 Babylonia areolata | reverse complement strand
TAAAATGATACAGCGACAGAGAAAACAAGAAGGCGTGGACAAAAGGACACAGGATGCAGAGAGAACGCTACAACATTGAACAACGGACACAATGTACAACTCGTAATTAACTAGCCATCTAGGAGAGAGAGAAAAAAATAAAGAAAAGAGGGGAGACAGAGAGCGGAAGAGAAAGAGAGACAGAGCAACGAGACTGAGACACAGACAGACAGACAGACCGACAGACAGTCATATATTGGTAACCCCCAGAAAAATGAGGAAATCGCATTTATCATATTACGTTCTGTACTGTCCCACTGATGAAAATGCCTTTCCCCACACGCCAGCAAGTCCGCGCTTTCCCCTGTTAAACTGTTACGTAATCAATGGACAATGAATGAAAAAGAAAGAATATTCCTCTCCAACTATTTCCTTCGCTATTTCCCAGTGTTACAATGGCGGTTTTATAGCGGTCCTTGATTATTGAATAAACAACACAAAGACACGCATTTGGACAAACAAACCCCAGTCCCACACATTTGCTCTCAAGAGCGCGCGCACGCGCGCGCGCACACACACACACACACACACACACACACACACACACACACACACACACACACACACACACACGCAAGCACGCACACACACACTCACACACACACACACACTCACACACACACGAGATTCCACATTTGTTTTGATGTCTTCAATCGCCGTATTTACCACTGTGTATTCACCAGTCATCGTCTCAGTGATTTAAAAAACATTGATTCACTGAGTACTTCATCCGGTGACGTTGTAATGAGCTAGGTGTGTTGTGAGATGACCATTAGAACACAGGGCCAGTGGGGCAGAAGAAGCAAAACTAGTGAGGGCACAGGAGAGGAATGGAGACACTATTAATTACCTTGTTTCTTACTGACGGACAGGCCAATGGGAAAACACATTTTCTGCTGCTAATTGAACTCTTTGTCTGCTTGTCCACAATCCAGTGTAACAAAGGACGGTTCAAAACGTAATTTGTTTCTCAAAAGCAAAAAAAAAAAAAAAAAAAGAAAAAAAAAAAGAAAGAAAAGAATCACGGACACATGTATGACTGTCTGTATGTCTGTCCGTCTCTCTGTCTGCCTGTATGTATGTCTGTGTCTGTCTGTCTGTCTTTCTCTCTGCACTCTTTCATTTTCTCTCTCTCTTTCTATGCACACTCTCTCTCCCTCTCTCTCTCCCCTCTCTCTCTCCCTCTCTCTCCCCCCTCTCTCTCCCTCTCTCTCTTATCGCTCCCCCTCCACTTTCTCCTCTCACTCTATCTTATTTTCATAATCTTATATGTAATTCTGATTTTACTCTCTCGCTCTTGTTCTTCAATGTCCGCTTCCATGCCTGTGTGACTTTTCTGTATATATGTTTGGCAGTCTGTCTGTCTATCTGTCTGTCTGTTTCTCTCTCTCTCTCTCTCTCTCTCTCTCTCCCTCTCTCTCCCCCTCTCTCTCTCCTTCTCTCTCTAGCTATCCCCCTTCCTCCTTCACTCTGTCCATCCTCCACTTTTTTCAACCCTCCCTTTCTAGGGGGGATTTCGATTTGTGATCTTTGTGTTTTGCAAACGTCTCCTGGAAATTCCCAATCATCGATTTTCCTTGACATTTCACAGATGGACGCTGTGGGTGGGAGACTCAGGGAGTGGAAGGGGGAGGAGGGGGTGGTTTGGGTGGGGTGAATACAGTCCGGGAGGGGGGGGAGGGTCCAAAGAAGAAAGGGGGGGGGGTGAAAGGCAGCAGATGGCTAAGAGGCTCTGGAATCATCGTCAGTGAGTTCTCTTCTTGCTACAGGTCCCGGCTTCCCCTCTGACCGGAAACGCTGTGACAAGGGGTGCATGAAGAAAAATGATCAGATAAAGACAAGAAGAAGAAAGGATTTTTGGATCGAACTGAAGTGGACAGCTGCGAAGGAATTAGGGAACAGGCCCAGTAGACAGCTCTCTACTCTCCTTACCTGGCATTGTAAGGTTTTTATCTGTCTTACTTTTTTCTGTCTTCATAATAACATGCTGAATATGATGGATGTTTTTTTTTTAAGTTGAATGCAGTGATACACACCTACACAAGCGATAACATTACGCATAAGGAAGGGAGAGAGATGAGAGAGAGAGAGAGAGAGAGAGAGAGAGAGAGAGAGAGAGAGAGGGACGAGAGAGAGAGAGAGGGAGAGAGAGAGAGAGATGAGAGAGAGAGGGGGGGACGAGGGAGACAGGGAGGAGAGGGAACGAGAGAGATGAACAATCATAGAATGCAAAATGCGAAATGATTTATTCGGGTCAGACCAAGACCCTAGCTGAAGGAGGCCAATAATGTAAAGAGAGAGAGAGAATATGTGTAAATGTGTGCACGTGCGCTTATGCGTATATGTGTGCGTGTGCCTGCGTGTGCGTGTACCTGAGAGAGAGAGAGAGAGAGAGAGAGAGAGAGAGAGAGAGTCCGATTTTTAAGAACGTTTGAAATTACACTCAGACATCCGTGATGATCAGTCAGACTATGGCTTTTAAAGCAAAGTACATTATATACATGAAAATCTACACTTACTAAGGAAGAGATAGAGAATGAGAAAGACTTTCAAAAGTTGTGTGTTTGAACCGTTTTGTCTAATCTTATAAAGGGGAGCAAAGGCGGAAGATGGGGATAGACAGACAAAAATACAGACAGGCAGACAGACACATGGGGAGGCTATATACATGAGGACCATTTTTACCGAGTTGTCGACAGGAAGTGAGTGGCAAAAGAATATTGTCCTGATGCAGTAACATCTCTTTTTTCTCCAAATACTAAGAGGCATCATTGGAAGCTAGCTTACTTTTATTTTCATGAATTCCTCAGCATAGGATCCATGAAGCAGTTACATATATTATAAACATCGGTCTGGTACTTTTCGTCCATCATAAGTTACACTTGCTTGTTTAATAAAGGAAGAATTGTTCGGATGTTTGATATAAACTCTTCTATATCCGCTTCTCTGACAATGCACACTTCTCAACAGACATGAAAAAGACTTCAAATATTTCCAGTAATACCCAGCGAGTTTGAGTCAAATAAAATTCTGGCATTGCTTGAGGGAAATTTATTGGCAGGTCCAAATCAAGTTATTGTGCAGAGCCCTTCTGTTTGATGCCCGCTTCTTTGATTGGATCCCATTATGCAACCCATGCCAGTTTTTCACCTTCTGCACGCCATTGTCATTAAACGACAGCTGATTTGGATCAACACAATCCCAGTCTGTCGGCTGGGTGTCTGTCGCTGTCTGTCTGTTCTAATTCTTCTGTTGCACTGTTGTGTGTGTGTGTGTGTGTGTGTGTGTGTGTGTGTGTGTGTGTGTGTGTGTGTGTTCGTGTGTGTGTGTGTGTGTGCGCGCGCTGAGGGGTGTGTGTTTGTGCGTGGAGCAGGTGTGGCACTAAACGTCATTATTCGGCATGTTGTTGACAAACCAGCTGAATCAAGCAAACCCGTTAAACTAACTGAACCACTCAACCTTTAGGGGTTTTAGCTGATCGTTTGTGAAACAAGCTTCATGTTCCAAAGCATGAAAACAGACACAGACAGACGAAGGACGGAATGAAGGGTGAACGGAAGGGAGAAATACATGAACACAAAAAGTAGT
Organism: Babylonia areolata; assembly: GCF_041734735.1. Lineage (NCBI taxonomy): Eukaryota > Metazoa > Mollusca > Gastropoda > Neogastropoda > Buccinidae > Babylonia > Babylonia areolata. The sequence continues at coordinate 2,156,373 of NC_134878.1, read as the reverse complement.
TATGAAAGAAGAATGACACACACACACACACACACACACACACACATACACAGATACACAGACAGACGGACATATCGACAGCAACACACAGACAGACAGACAGAGATGAAACGGAATAAAAGTTAGAGAGAGATAGAAAAGAGAAATTATAGACAGAGAGATACGATTGCACTTCCCAGAATGACACCAGCAATAGCAACAAATGTAGGAGCAGGAAGAACAGTAACATGTCACTGCTTTGCTGTTCAGATAACACTGTGGTCTGATTCCACTCTGACCTTTATGACTATCGGCATTTGGTGCAGGCTAGCAGACAGTCTTCAGAACATTATTCTTTATTTCTTTCGTTCTTACCAGTACCATGATAGATGAATTATGACATTCGTGACTTTTTAGCATTTAGGTCCCATGGAAAAACTTTGATCATACACAGTTTCTGTGCCGCCATGCAAGTACAATAGGTGGAATACACAGATCGATCAAAAGCGTTTTTCTTTGTTTTGCTTATTTGTATGTTTGCTTTTGGTTTGTTGTTTGTTTGCATGTTCGATTTGTGCGTCTTGCATTGTTTTGTTGTTGTCCTCTTTCCCCCGCCAGAACTTCATTCTCACTTCCATAAAAGTACTGACAGTGATCTTACTGCTGAACACCTCCCACCTATACACAAAACGAAAACATCAAATCAACGTGTGGGACAGGGGTGGGGGGTGTGAGAGACGGGGTTGAGGCCAAGTAAATAAACAACTATTAATCAATGAATGTGGCACTAAAAAAAAATATGCACTACCCATCCACACATGGCTACATTGTCACATGAGGAACGCACAGATAAAATACCTGTATGGTCCAGATAACCAAGACATACGTATGATTTCCAAGACAAGAGACTTCCAGAGTTTTCTTCTTTTTTTAATTTCCGCGTAATCTGTGACTTGTTAATCTGCTAGGAGAATTGGATATGGAAGAGAAAGCAAAACACATCAGTTTAAAACTGTGTCTGCGGAAGACTGCATGCATTGTGACGATTCAAGGTAGATTCCCTGTGAGATTCCTTCTGTCTTTATTCCAGCCTTTCCTCTGCTCTGCATCTTTCAGTTTATTATATTCTAACGTGGTGACTTGTTTATTATTTTATCAGTTCATTTCATTGTATGTTAACATTTTACGCTAACCCAACGTAGGCTGTCCAGGTCTGACCTTAATTCATTTCATTGTATGTTAACATTTTACGCTAACCCAACGTAGGTTGTCCAGGTCTGACCTTAATTCATTTCATTGTATGTTAACATTTTACGCTAACCCAACGTAGGCTGTCCAAGTCTGACCTTAATTCATTTCATTGTATGTTAACATTTTACGCTAACCCAACGTAGGCTGTCCAGCTCTGACCTTAATTCATTTCATTGTATGTTAACATTTTACGCTAACCCAACGTAGGTTGTCCAGCTCTGACCTTAATTCATTTCATTGTATGTTAACATTTTACGCTAACCCAACGTAGGCTGTCCAGGTCTGACCTTAATTCATTTCATTGTATGTTAACATTTTACGCTAATCCAACGTAGGCTGTCCATCTCTGACCTTAATTCATTTCATTGTATGTTAACATTTTACGCTAACCCAACGTAGGCTGTCCAGCTCTGACCTTAATTCATTTCATTGTATGTTAACATTTTACGCTAACCCAACGTAGGCTGTCCAGCTCTGACCTTAATTCATTTCATTGTATGTTAACATTTTACGCTAACCCAACGTAGGCTGTCCAGCTCTGACCTTAATTCATTTCATTGTATGTTAACATTTTACGCTAACCCAACGTAGGCTGTCCAGCTCTGACCTTAATTCATTTCATTGTATGTTAACATTTTACGCTAACCCAACGTAGGCTGTCCAGCTCTGACCTTAATTCATTTCATTGTATGTTAACATTTTACGCTAACCCAACGTAGGCTGTCCAGGTCTGACCTTAATTCATTTCATTGTATGTTAACATTTTACGCTAATCCAACGTAGGTTGTCCAGCTCTGACCTGAATTCATTTCATTGTATGTTAACATTTTACGCTAACCCAACGTAGGTTGTCCAGGTCTGACCTGAATTCATTTCATTGTATGTTAACATTTTACGCTAACCCAACGTAGGCTGTCCATCTCTGACCTTAATTCATTTCACTGTATGTTAACATTTTACGCTAACCCAACGTAGGTTGTCCAGCTCTGACCTTAATTCATTTCATTGTATGTTAACATTTTACGCTAACCCAACGTAGGCTGTCCAGCTCTGACCTTAATTCATTTCACTGTATGTTAACATTTTACGCTAACCCAACGTAGGCTGTCCAGCTCTGACCTTAATTCATTTCATTGTATGTTAACATTTTACGCTAACCCAACGTAGGCTGTCCAGCTCTGACCTTAATTCATTTCATTGTATGTTAACATTTTACGCTAACCCAACGTAGGCTGTCCAGCTCTGACCTTAATTCATTTCACTGTATGTTAACATTTTACGCTAACCCAACGTAGGCTGTCCAGCTCTGACCTTAATTCATTTCATTGTATGTTAACATTTTACGCTAACCCAACGTAGGCTGTCCAGCTCTGACCTTAATTCATTTCACTGTATGTTAACATTTTACGCTAACCCAACGTAGGCTGTCCAGCTCTGACCTTAATTCATTTCATTGTATGTTAACATTTTACGCTAACCCAACGTAGGCTGTCCAGGTCTGACCTTAATTCATTTCATTGTATGTTAACATTTTACGCTAACCCAACGTAGGCTGTCCAGCTCTGACCTTAATTCATTTCATTGTATGTTAACATTTTACGCTAACCCAACGTAGGTTGTCCAGCTCCGACCTTAATTCATTTCATTGTATGTTAACATTTTACGCTAACCCAACGTAGGCTGTCCAGCTCCGACCTTAATTCATTTCATTGTATGTTAACATTTTACGCTAACCCAACGTAGGCTGTCCAGCTCCGACCTTAATTCATTTCATTGTATGTTAACATTTTACGCTAACCCAACGTAGGCTGTCCAGCTCTGACCTTAATTCATTTCATTGTATGTTAACATTTTACGCTAACCCAACGTAGGTTGTCCAGGTCTGACCTTAATTCATTTAATTGTATGTTAACATTTTACGCTAACCCAACGTAGGTTGTCCAGGTCTGACCTTAATTCATTTCATTGTATGTTAACATTTTACGCTAACCCAACGTAGGTTGTCCAGGTCTGACCTTAATTCATTTCATTGTATGTTAACATTTTACGGAAACCCAACGTAGGCTGTCCAGCTCTGACCTTAATTCATTTCATTGTATGTTAACATTTTACGCTAACCCAACGTAGGTTGTCCAGGTCTGACCTTAATTCATTTCATTGTATGTTAACATTTTACGCAAACCCAACGTAGGCTGTCCATCTCTGACCTTAATTCATTTCATTGTATGTTAACATTTTACGCTAATCCAACGTAGGCTGTCCATCTCTGACCTTAATTCATTTCATTGTATGTTAACATTTTACGCTAACCCAACGTAGGTTGTCCAGGTCTGACCTTAATTCATTTCATTGTATGTTAACATTTTACGCTAACCCAACGTAGGTTGTCCAGGTCTGACCTTAATTCATTTCATTGTATGTTAACATTTTACGCTAACCCAACGTAGGCTTTCCATCCCTGACCTTAATTCATGTCATTGTATGTTAACATTTTACGCTAATCCAACGTAGGGTTTCCAGGTCTGACCTTAATTCATTTCATTGTATGTTAACATTTTACGCTAACCCAACGTAGGTTGTCCATCCCTGACCTTAATTCATTTCATTGTATGTTAACATTTTACGCTAACCCAACGTAGGCTGTCCAGCTCTGACCTTAATTCATTTCATTGTATGTTAACATTTTACGCTAACCCAACGTAGGCTGTCCAGGTCTGACCAGCGCAGTGGGTTTTATACGAAGGCCAGGAATCTGTTTTTATTTAAGCAGATGTGGTGTAACGTATATGGATCAACCCGCACTCTTTGACACATTCTTGAAAATGAAACTGTTCAATTTCATGTTGTGGTTTTAAATTAAAGTCTTTGGGGTTGATGATAACACTGTGACTGCCTAATAGTTTATTCACCTCCGAGCAAAACGTTTGGACCAGAGCGTTAGCATTTGCACCACTGATCAGAGCATGTGTTTTGTGTAACCCACTGTTTTCTCTCAGCAGACCACTGCCTTTCAAGCCAGATAACTGTGTATATCAGCACTGGCTGCCAACCAGTCTGTGCATGCGGAAGTGGCTTCGGGGCAGTTTGAGGGCGCCTCTCTTTGGCAGACGACAGTCTTGTCAACAAGCTAATGTAGGGAACGTTAGTTAAGCAAGCAAGGATTAGTACGCAGAAACCTGGTCTTTTTCTCTCCCCTCTGTGTATCTGTTTCTCTGTCTGCTCATGTCTATGCCTGTCTAAATCTGTACAAAAGAAAACGTTGAAAGCATCTTCCGTACTAAGTATTTCCAATTATTAGCACATTGCTGACAATCGGTAATACGTAGTGTTGAACGCTTGCCCTTCACCGGTAAAGCGCAAATCTTTGACTATTTACGGTAATGCTCAAGCCACATAGCTCATTACCAGAAACTCAACGGGCAAGATCAATAACCGCAAGAAACAGGCAGTGATGGTGAGAAATGATAAAGACACAGTTCAGTTCAGTTACTCAAGGAGGCGTCGCTACCTTCGGACGAATCCATATACGCTACACAACTTTGCTAAGCAGATGGTTGACCAGCGGCGTAACCCAACACGTTTGGTCAGGCCTCGAGGGGAAAACAGCATAAATAAATGAATGGATATATCATTAAATCAATGAAGAAATAAACAGACAAATAAACAAATAAATAAATTGATAAATAAATGTCTAAATAGATAAATAAACAGATAAATAAATAAGCAGAAAAATAACTCAAGAAATAATATCAAAATAATAAGTTGACGGAAAAAGACATTAGATACACAGAAGGGGAACAAGAAAGAGAAGCAGACGACACGCAGAGATTTTCTGCCTGTAAACTCCACGATCGTTCCCCTGCCACGTTTGTTGTGGAGAGTTGTGTCCCCTGACGCACGGAAGCGCCATGTAACGAGGCGAGAACTACTTCCGGACCAACTGTCTGGCCCTTCGCCAGTGATAAAACACACACCTCCATCATCACACACACACACACACACACACACACACACACACTTAAAAACACACAAACATTCACACACGCAAGCACGTTGGCTAAACACGCACACGCACACACACACACACTCTCTCTCTCTCTCTCTGTGTCTCTCTCACTCACACACATTCGTGCACATGAAAGGCACACACAGATAAAAAATCACGCACGCAAATACACAACACACGCACACATACACAAAATACACACACACACACACACACAAACACACACACACACACACACACACACACACACACACACACACACGATCTCTCTCTCTAACACATTCTCGCGCGCAAGCACTCAAAGACGTGGGATCACGCGCGCTATTATGCACACACATTCACACACACACACACTTCTTACACACACACACAAACACGCGTGCAGGTGTGCTCGCACATAAACAAGCCGTATGCACGCTAGGCAGTAATAAAAGACACAATTCTCACACGACCGCATGTACGAATACACAGAAGCACACGTTATGCGTTTGTGTTTGTTCGGTTGGACGGGTTTGGGTTTGGGGTTTGCTTGTTTGTTGTTGGTTTGATGGTGGTGGTGGTTTTTCTTTTTTTAGGGGGGCGGGAGGAGGGGGGGGAGGGTGGCAGTTCGGTGAGAGAAGGGTTTATTTATGTCTTTCCCTCGTTCAGTTATTTCCCCCAAATGGTTGGTGCAAAAGTGTAGAAGATTTCACAAATCACGTGCTGTCTTGGTTTGCCGATCGGTAAGTGTAAATATTTACGCCCTGTTCCACGTGTTACACACGTCTGGCAATAACATTGGACAGTCATCGCCTTGTTGCCTCCCTTGAGCAGTTCACCACGTGTGAACACAGACACAGCATGAAACCTTGCAGAAAATCCACCTTTAATTACACACACAACACGTGGTTCGTCACTTCTCAACATCACACTGCACCGTCTGTTTTCACGCGTAATTCTCGTAGAGAACGTGAAGAGATCTCAGAGATAATGTTATTGCTCTTCTTTGTGACACAAAGAACTGTAGGTTACCATTGCAGCATGCGATGTACGTTCTGTTTAGTCATTTTGCCTTGGCTTTGTCCCATGCCCTTTCTGCACTGCACAGAAAAGGTGATCACTGAACAGGATAGAGTATGTATAACATATATATATATATATATATATATATATATATGATAGTCAGTCGTGTCCGACTATGACCATCAGAACAGCAGAGGAGGCAACTGCTGTTCCGACTATTTGGGCTAGAATTTGATTATAGTGGAGAGTGTCTTGCCCAAGTACATCCACACTCTCTCGGCCAAGAGGGTTTTAGGACAGTCAGCGTTGGGATGGTTCCCAAAGGCCAACTAGCCCACAAGGCTGCAGCACTAAGAGCCAGTGCAATTTTGCCTCCTAGTTTGAGAGTCATAGTCCTTCACAAAATACTAAGCTGTAAATGGTTTCCCATTGACTGGAGAAACCACTGGTATGTATAAACGACATAACAAAAATATACAATAAACATAACAAGCCTTCAGAAAAGCTGGATTTACAAGTATTAATAAATTTTCTCTCGGGCAAAGTTGGAGATTTTGGTGGAATTTTTTGCTTGTTTGTTTTGTTTTGGAGGTAGTTGGGGTGTTTGTTGAAACCGTTTTTGTTTGAAGAAAATTTGAATTCACCTCACTGAGCCAGTGTCTCGAATCTGATCCACTTGAAAGGATCGCAACTTATTCCTCACAGCTTGTGTGTGTGTGCCGTTGATTGGATGTCTGTGTTTCCCCATTTCAAATCGCAGACAAAGTCAATACAATCTGGATGTTGCTTACAACATTCAAGCCTTTTAAAGACGGGCGCCATAGCCGAATGGTCAAAGCGTTGAAATTTCAATCTGAAGGCCCCGTGTTCGAATCACGGTAACGGCGCCTGGTGGATGAAGGGCGATTTTTTTCCGATCTCGCAAGTTACCATGTGTGAGTGTGTATGCGTGCATGTGTGTGTGTGTGTGTGTGTGTGTGTGTGTGTGTGCAGTGCGTGCATGCGTGAGTATGCACAAGTTTTTATATTGATATGCACTTGTATGTATCTTATTTCCACTGTATCTGTGTTTGTGTATGATTTTCGATTTATGTTCGCATCTTGCTGTGTACTACCCCCCCCCCCCCTCCCCAGTATTCCTTGTGACCCCGGTACACTTAGTAATAAAGACATTCTATTCTATCCTATTCTATGTGTAAACCTGCTTGTGCCTGAACCCCTTTCGTGTGTATGCGCACGCAGATCAAATACGCACGTCAAAGATCCTGTAATCCATGAAAGCAGCGTTCGGTGGGTTTGGAAACAAGAACATACCCAGCATCCAGCACCCTCACCCTCCCCCGAAAACGGAATATGGCTGCCTTCATGGCGGGGTAAATGAACAAACGGCCATACACGTGAAATGTTAATGTCTGTCTGAGTTTGTATGTGTACGTGCCTGAAATCTGATTGAATGACACAGGAAACGAATGATGAGCGCCCAATGGCAACCGTCAGTCGGCTCTACCCAGGTAAAAAAAACCTGTTGTGCAAATGATTCTGCGTTTGTAAAGCGCTTAGAGCTGGTCCCCAACTGAGGACAGGAGTTATATAAGTATGCATATCATTCATCATGAGAAAAGACGAAAAAGTGCGAAGAAAGAGAGCAAGACTTTTTATGGAGAGAGAGTTTCACAATATATCATTTTTGCGTGGGCTGCCTGCATCCCAGAATAGCCATGCTGAGACAGCAAGAAACAGGAGAATGAGCCCCACATTTCAGTGATGCTCCATACACAATGGACTGGGTCAGAGACGGAGGTGTGCCACTGCATATGAATGCGATTCCTTCGTCAGTCCACGCCACCCACCACGCCACTCTCCAACACGTGGTTAACAATGACTCAGAGCGATGTCCCCGCTCTCTCTCTCTCTCTCTCTCTTTGTTTCTCGCTTCTCGCTCTTTTGCCTTTCTGCTTAAGTTCATTTATATTCTTATGTTTGTTTTCAACAAGTTTTCTGTTCTGTTTCAGGTGTTTGTTATCTGTTTTTCTATCTTTCTTTTTTGTTGTTGCTTTATTGTTGTTGTTGTTGTTGCTTTTGTTGTTGTTGTTGTTGTTGCTTTTGGTGTTGCTTTTGTTGTTGTTGTTGTTGTTGCTTTTGTTGTTGTTGTTGCTGCTGTTGTTGTGTTTGAAAGAGAAAGGAAGAGAGCCTGTAATACCGTTGGATGATATTTAAATACATTCTCAATGATCTGCTCCTTGATTCCTTTCCAGCTGATAATAAATCAGTCAAGATACATTCAATACGATTTTCGTGGTTTTGACATTGCTTCCTGTGACGGTCTTTCTTGTTATTGATTTTGTTATTCCCTTTCGCAGTTGTCGTGGCTGTTTTGTCCAATGAAGGGATTCTAACTCGCGCCGAGGAAAAACAAAACAAAACAAAACAAAACAACAACTGAGGATGATTCGGCAATCTGTTGACCATCTGTTGATGTTCATGTCCCTCTTCTTTGTTCTCTGAACCCCCCCCCCCCTTCTTCCCCTCACCCCCTCCTGCCCTACACCCCGACCACCCCCTGCCCTGTCCCCCCACTGACTCTCCCACCATGCTGTCCACCTCAAAGGTGTCATCAACAACTTCTGAGAGACGTCTGATAACACAACATCACACTAACCTTTCGTCCGACATGTTGGAGGAGAAGAAAGAAAGAGAGAGAGGGGGGTGGGGGGTGGGGGGGGGAGGGGGAAGAGATGGGGAGAGAGAAGACAGACAGACCAGAAAGACAGTCGGACAGCGAAAGAGAGAGACATGCACACAGTCATATTCAGATAGAAAGACACACAGAGAGACACACAGAGAGACACACAGAGAGACAGACAGAGAGACAGACAGGCAGAGACAGACAGGCACAGACAGAGAGACACACAGAGAGACACACAGGCACAGACAGAGAGACACACAGAGAGACACACAGAGAGACAGACAGAGAGACAGACAGGCACAGACAGAGAAAGCGGCAAATGAGACAGAAACAACAAGTGCGAGCAAGAGAGAGAAAGAGATGGAGACAGACAGACAGACAGAAAGACATAAAGAAAACAGCAAAGCAAATATGAGACAGAATCAGGGAAGAACGAGCAAGAGCAAGCGAGAGAAAGACAGGGAGACAGACAGACAGAGAAAACAGCGAAACAAATGAGACAGAAATAGGGGAAAGCGAGCAGGAGAGAGAGAGAGAGAGAGAGAGATAAAGAAAGAGAGACAGACAGACAGACAGAGAGAGTTTCAGTTTCAGTTTCAGTAGCTCAAGGAGGCGTCACTGCGTTCGGACAAATCCATATACGCTACACCACATCTGCCAAGCAGATGCCTGACCAGCAGCGTAGCCCAACGCGCTTAGTCAGGCCTTGAAAAAAAAAGGTGAATAAATAATAGACAGAGAGAATAAAAGGCTTAGACAGAAAGAAAGAGGCAGTCAGAGAGACAGACAGACAGACAGACAGGAAGTGAGACAGAAAGCGACAGAGAGAATCCAATTACCAGATGAAAATATCCTTCCTGTATTCCCCCATCAGTCAGTCAGTGTGGCCCGGCTCTCCTGCTGCAGCTCCTTGCTGCAGGAGAGACAGGATGTCCGCTGGACAAAGAATCACCCTGTCTTCCCCCCCCCCTGTCTTCCCCCCCACCCTGTCTCCCCCCCCCCCACCCTCTCCCCACCACGTGATAGGAATCAACGTTTCGTTCCAACTTTTTTTTCCTGCACTTTTTACTTCCAATATCTGTGCTCTTTTCCCAACTCTGTGGGATATCACCTCTAGAGACGTGTGTGCAGAATCAAAACTTTTACAAATGAATGAAGGTGGTGAGGGGAAGTAAAAGTGAAGAGGAGAGAGACGGGGTGGGGGGGGGAGGGGGGATGTTGTGTTGATGTGCATGTTTTCTTTTTACCAAAGATATTTTCCCATTCCATTTCAACAGGTAAATGCCAGGAGTTTAAACAATCCCCAACACGCAGATTACAATTATCAGAAACAATAAAATAATCAATTACACTGCAACCATGGGTAGACACATATGTAAAATCACCATTCTCATCACCATAAGTACAACCATTCACAATAACCATCTCAAGCAGAAAACAAAAATCCAACAAAAATTTTCCAAAATTATTTACAACTTCATCTTTAGAACAACGTTTATATCTTTCTCCCTCAGTGTCATCACAATCACCACCAGGTTCAGAATTGTTCATGTCTTCTATCTTAGACTGTTGACACCCTGTCGATGCATTCAAATCACCACAAACCATGAAGTAAACATCATTTTTCTGATTAGTTTGCAGCAAACATTCTTCTAAGATCAGTATACCATCTTTTAAATCAGCTGAACTGCACAATGGCCGACCTTCTGGGGCAACATAACACTATTATATCTTTATCTACATTAAAAGCACACTTATCAGTTTTAACTGCAACAGCATTGTTAATATCCAGTTTTATTTCTTTTGCAAACTTCTGCAATCACCTTCTGACCAACAACAGCACACTTCCAGAGTTCCTTCCAAAGTGAGAAAGTTTGGGTTTTTTGCAGGGGCACTGAATTTTACATACTCTGTAAATATCCCACTATAATCAAACAAAGAATCGATGAATGTTTCTATCATGCATATGAAATCAAACGTATTTACATAATTAATAAAGGGAATATCATTCAATTTATTATACAAATGTTCCACTTTGTAATTCAGAAATGTCCACTTTTCTGGATGGGTTGTCGCCCCGTCTGTCCGCTTCGCGTTGCCCGGGAGTCGCTGTGACGTAGCCCTCTGACGTCAGAACGCGGGGAATCCCCGCCGCTGCACACTGCCTGGGAGAGGGAGAGAGAGAGAGAGAGAGACAGACAGACACACACACACACACACACACACACACACACACACACACACACACAGACAAGGAGGGACAACTACATAACTTCCTACATACTCACAGACACAGAGAGAGAGACAGAGACAGGGGAAAACATGAACACAGAAAGAGAGAGGCGAGAGAGAGAAACCAAACAGTTATTTTTTCCATGCTTGGATATGGCAAGCCTTTCCGTCTTTCCCAAACCTCTTCCGTGATGACTGTTAATCCAATGGGAATGTTTCTTCCTGTGCTTTCTGCCACTCCCCCCCCCCCTCCCACACACACACACCCCACCCCATCTTCACTTCACCACAAAGCCTGCTCATTATCACATCTGCTTCCGGACACTTGCGCCGGTACAGCCGATTTTACCACTGTTTCTCGCTCCACAAGTGGTTTCATCAGTTTGAACACACACACACACACACACACACACACACACACACACAAACGCGCGCGATTTTCTAACCTATTCTGACTTACTGTATATCCTTGGGGTCATTCAAACACAGTTCCACCCGACGCTGGTAAATTTTCTCAAAAAGTAAAATACAGCCATGTCGGTTCGTGCCTCTGCGTGATGTCTCGTCGTGAGACTTAAGCTCAAAATTAGTCGAATCGAAAGTAGACAACTTCTGAGCACATGTCATAATGAACAATACTTTACTCTGGAAATTATCTTGTGATAACAGTTTGCTCCCGCCTTGATTTCTGGTCAGCCGGACATGTGAGGCAAGGCGTGTTGGCTGTGTCCATGTCTGGTCAGCCGGACATGTGAGGCAAGGCGTGTTGGCTGTGTCCACATTTCTGGTCAGCCGGACATGTGAGGCAAGGCGTGTTGGCTGTGTCCACATTTCTGGTCAGCCGGACATGTGAGGCAAGGCGTGTTGGCTGTGTCCATGTCTGGTCAGCCGGACATGTGAGGCAAGGCGTGTTGGCTGTGTCCACATTTCTGGTCAGCCGGACATGTGAGGCAAGGCGTGTTGGCTGTGTCCATGTCTGGTCAGCCGGACATGTGAGGCAAGGCGTGTTGGCTGTGTCCATGTCTGGTCAGCCGGACATGTGAGGCAAGGCGTGTTGGCTGTGTCCATGTCTGGTCAGCCGGACATGTGAGGCAAGGCGTGTTGGCTGTGTCCATGTCTGGTCAGCCGGACATGTGAGGCAAGGCGTGTTGGCTGTGTCCATGTCTGGTCAGCCGGACATGTGAGGCAAGGCGTGTTGGCTGTGTCCATGTCTGGTCCGCTGTTCTGTATGACTGGTGGAGTGAACGTCCGCGCCTTGTTAACAACACTGCTCCTGAAAATGTGTTGATATTGCTCGTGGTTCTTGACCGAACTGTCAAGAATGCTGCAGTTAAAAACAAACTGTTGATGCTTCTGTTCCTTAAACAGCTATCAAATCCGGTGGTCAGCCATGTGTGAATGACTTCCACCATGACGGACAGAATTCATACACAGTCTAACGACAAGCTCTCACAGAGTCTTTGAAATCGAAAGAAATTCCAAATTCCTTCCGTCGACGTATGTAATTATAATTTTGTTTTGTTCTCAGCAGGTAACACATGAGTCACTTTCCTAGAAAATTCCATGGTATGTGTTATCTGAACAGCCTCTGTATTAAACACACACACACACACACACACACACACACACACACACACACACACACACACACACACACGGCTGAGTGGTCAAAACGTTGGACTTTAAATCTGAGGGTCCCGGATTCGAATTTTTACGATCTCCAGGGTCAACATATATGCAGACCTACTTGTGCCTGAACCCCTTTCGTGTGTTTACGCGTGTATGAGATCAATTACGCACGTTAAAGATCCTATAATCCATGTCAGCGCTCGGTGGGTTATGGAAAGAGGAATCCAGCGTGCACACCCCCGGAGTATGGCTGACTGCATGGCGGGGTGAACTGGAAAAAAATAAACCAAAACGGTCATACACGTAACTGTTACATGTCTGTCTAGTGTGTATGTGTGAGTGTTTGAAATCTGATTGAAGGACACAGGAACGAGCGATGAGCGCCCAATGGCAGCCGTCAATCGGCTCTTCACAGGAAGGCAGCCTGTTGTGGAAATGACCCTGTGTTTGTGAAGCGCTTAGAGCTTGGTCTCCGACCGAAGATAGGCGCCATATAAGTATCCACATCATGCATTCATTCATTCAATTATCGTAAAATAAAGAAATGAGCGCACAGATGCATGCACATTTGCGTGCACGCACATATACGGACACACATATTCAAGTAAACAAGTGTACCCGCTAATCTCCTTTTGCTAATGTCTGATTACCGATCCATTCATTCATCCATTCATTTAGGCGATTCATTCATTCACTCACTCATTCATTTATAAATACTCCATGTCCTCTGCAGAATATGACATTGAAAACCGGGACTGAAGGGACATAACGAGTGGACGAAACAAGGGGAAGAATTAAGAATCCCTGAATCAAATCTACCCATTAACTGCCATCTCACAACAACGACATGGGAGCAAGACAGACTGATTGCTGGACCAATGGGAAACGACGTTTCTAATTGAACTCTTTGTCCGACTGTTGGTCCGGCTGCAACTCAGGGCTTAAAAATGGGGCGGGAGGTAGTGTGTGGGAGGAGGGTGTAGGGGGGAAGGGGGTTCCAGGACGTAATTAAATGAATAAAACGCCCACAGCCATTTGTCCTTGAGGTTATTAATGTCTCTCACCCCGTCTGTCAATCTTTCTGTCTTTGTTCCTCTGGCTGCCTGACGTCTCCACAACTCCCACCAGTCCCCCACACACCCCTCCTCTCTCTCTCTCTCTCTCTCTCTCTCTCTCACACACACACACACACACACACACACACACAAACAAACAAACAAACAAACAAACATACACACATGTGCATACAGAGATTCCTAAAGACCAAATACGTGAGACCCGATATGATACACAATTTCACTCAAGAATGTATCAACAAAGAATCAAGAAAATTCTATCCGTTGTCCTCCGCTGGTGTGTGGAGGATAGACAACATTCAGATTCACCTGAAGCATATTGGCTTGGCGATTTATCAAGGACTGAAATGATGTCTTGACAATCTATCATGATAATCATCATCATAATGCGAATTTGTGTAGCGCCTATTCTCTAAATACGGACGGTATCTGAACTATGGAACCACTCTGCAGTAGCACCCTATGTAAGTACGGCATCCGTTGCTGGATGGTGTTGATAAGTTTAAGTCCCATGTTAATTTTGTCTCATAATAGTGCTTCCTGCCAAACTTTATCAAACGCCTTCTTGAAGTCTATGAAGATGTGGTAGGATTCCCATTGGTGTGCTGGATGCGTTTTTCGCAAAGGGTACGCAGATTAAAGATTTGTTCGTCGGTTCTTCTGCCTTTGTGACATTCAGCCTGTTCTTCAACAGTGACGGTACCTGTTTGCGGCTGTAACTTGTTCAGAATGATTTTGTGCACTTTGTTATCATGGCTGATCAAGCTGATGGTGCAATAGTTCTGGCAGTGTTGTCTCCAGTTACACACCCGTATCTTCTTTGAAATGAAGATTTGACATTAGCGTATGGTTCGTGAAAGATATATTTGTCGCCACCAGATTCAGTTTTCACTCTTTATATAAACATGTACTTTTGTGCTGTGATGAATCAAACCAACCTCGGGGAAAATATTGCAATTCCTAACTGACCTGAGGAAGACAAAGGTACAGTGACAGACAGACAGAAAAAGGTGTGCTGCAAATGTAAAAGCCTACCTCTGCTGCTCTCGAGAACTGTTACGCTATAATGATGGCAGACAACTTCCGATACAGCCATCTTACACGTCCTGTCTGACTAGGGGGAGACAAAGAAAGAAAGAGACAGAGACAGACAGACAGACAGACAGACAGAGTGACAGAGAGAGAGACGGTGCAAAATATGAACCTCTGCTGATTTTGGAGACTATTCCCCACGTGTTTGTTGAGCAGACTGTCATTGCCACAGAGCAGCGAACAGCCCCGGTCCGCCCCTGAGCCAGGCTGTCAGCGGGTGATCACACACAGCCTGTAACCCCCGCTCCTTTCTTGGTTCACTGCCAGTGACATGCTGCAAAAAGATGGTGGATTACACAAACCCACGTGCGTTGATTGATATGTGTAAACATGTACTGTTCTGTATACAACACGCCCAGAGGAAATAACATATCACGTGATCATCAAGTTCCTCTTCTCCTCTCTTTAATCAACAAGTGTTGAACCAAAGTTCAACGTCAAGCCTTGCAAGAAATCCATTTTTCATTTTTACACACCACACACGGTTTGCTACTTCCAAACTGCTCATTTCTGCTTCGTGTTCCAAGAGCAACCCTTCACGCAGAAGTGGTCACACATTGCTTTTATTTGTGACTAACCATTCAGTCCTGGTGTTTATCATTCTAAGCATACATATTTCATCAAAGAAAGAAAGCTCAGTTAACTTCTTTAGGGATAGTGATTTCGTTCATTCTCCAAGTTGGTTTGCATGGTGTCGGTTTACGTACTTGTGTTTGCCCGGCTGCCTGCGTACATTGCTTGCTTGCTTGGGTCCTTTGTTACTTTGTTGGTTCCTTCACTGGCATGTTTTTCTCTTTGGTAGAACAACAAACATACAGGCACCGAAACACAGAGAAAGCACAAGGAAGAGGATGACCACGAAAATCGTAGCTATGACAATGACGACGATGAGATGCTAATTTGATGTCTCCAGATTATGTGTTTAAATCTATCTGCAATCAACAATAAAACAATAACAAAAACAACAGAAAAGCAGGTCTTATAAATATAGTAGTTTTAATCATCGTTCTCATTCCCACTGCTTTAAAAGCAGTCACACCGTAAACCTGTCCAACAGGACTAACAGGCTAAAGAACTACAGGATGCATTAGTTCCCAGTCCACAAGACAACATTTGTCCAGCGAAAGGAAATTCACCATCTTTCTGTCACCTTCACGCAGCGTTCTGGGTGCATTGGAGCTGGATTCAATCCAGTCAGGAACATCTCAGGTTACTGTCGTTGTTCTTTATGCTGTGGCTTCAGGAAGTATATGAATGCCAAGATTGACCCCACCCCCTCCCCTTCCCTCCCCTCCCCTCCCCTGCCTTTACCCTCCAACATCCTGACTTCTCTGTCTCTCTCTGTCCCTGTGGCTGCGTCTCTGTCTGTCTGTCTGTCTCTCCTCTGCAATCTATTTGTTTACTTTTTACCTTTTTTTCTCTCTTTTGTTTGTTTGGTTTCTTTTTTCTTGTTGTTTTTTTGGGGGGGTTTAATCTTCTCCTTTTGAGGGCTGGATAAAAAAAAAAGGTGTTGCTTATTCTACTACCCTCAGAAATAAAATATATTCATTCATTCATTCATTCATTCTTCGTTTTCCTCTCTTGTTTTCTTCCTCTTTCTTGCCTTTCCTTTTCATTTTCATGTTTATTTCATGTGTTCTGATCATGCTTTGCCCTTTTTACTCTTTTAAAATACTCATAGATTTGTGCCTCTTCTAAGAATTTAGACGACAGGGAATAAACACATAAACACATGATGCAATTTGCTTTGCTCCATCTTTTTCCACAAAGGCGTTTGTAACCACAATCACACACGCATTCATGCACGCACCCAGACACGCGCGCGCACGCACACACACCCCCCCCCCCCACCCCACCCCCACACACACACACACGCAAACACACATTCTCTCTCTCTCTCTCTCTCTCTCTGCCTGTCTCTGTCTGTCTGTCTGTCTGTCTCTCTGTCTGTCTGTCTGTCTGTCTATTTGTGACCGCAAACAGAAGCAGCCAAAAAGCAAGACAACACTGAGGTGCGTTGTGATGTGATGCTGATATTGGCCTACATGAATCACCTCTGTACCCCAAAAATATGGATGAAAAATAATAAGACCAAAACTGGAACAAGTGGGCGTTTAGATGTTTAATCTGACAGAAGAACATTAAACAGAAGGGTTATACCGGCTGATTATATTTGCTGCTGTCAATACCTTTCTCTAAAGCAATACCTGAATGTTTGCAAGTGGAAAGTCCACATTGACTTTACTGAGCGAATGCTTTGCATCTTGTATTGGATCTTGTAAGGGATGTATACTGTGATAAAATAAAAATGCTTTGGAAAACATATCGTGAGAACTTCCAGTGATTTTTTTAGGGGAATGGGGAACCCGCCTCCCCCTCTCTCTGTATCTCTCTCTGCTCTCTGTCTATCTGTGTCTCCCTGTCCCTGTCTCTGTCTGTCTCTCTGTCTCTGTCTGTCTGTCTGTCTCTGTCTGTCTGTCTCTCTGTCTCTGTCTGTCTGTCTGTCTGTCTGTCTCTCTCTCTCTGGTGCTGAACTTTGGGGCCTTGATGATGCTGCACGTCACTGTGAGAAGGTTCATTTGTTTGCATTGAAGAAAATGTTAGGGGTTGATTTAAAAACACCAAATGACTTTGTTTACGGGGAAACTAACAGATACCCGATTTATATTAACTCTGTTTTGATTTGTATTCGTTACTGGATTAAACTGACAAGAATGAATGATTGCAGGTTGCCACGGAAAGCTTATACAATGTTAACTGATTTGGATGCAAAAGGTAAAAGAAATTGGGTTTCAAAATTTCGTCGTAAGTTGTATCAGTTTGGTTTCGGTTTTGTATGGGAAAACCAAGGTGTGCAAGATGTCAAATTATTTTTGTGTGACCTTAAAGATAGACTGATTGCGTGCAGATGGAAAGAGTGGAATTGCATATATAGGACATTTTGTACTGGTCATGATGTTAAGATTTACCTGCGTATGAACTTAGACAGACACTTGAAATTTATTATGACAAGATTTCGTTTTGGCATTTCAGAAATTTCTCAGCATAATTATCGTTACAGGAAACATTCTGCACTTGATTTAATGTGTCCGTTGTGCAAAAGTGGAAATGAAGATGAGCTGCATTTTGTTTTATGTTGTCCTGCTTTAACCAGTTTGAGAGTACGGTATATCCCACCTGCTTTTTATAGATATCCCAATCAATTTCGTTTAAGTCTACTTCTAGCATCTGAAAAAGAAAGCGTCATAAGGAATTTGTCAATATACTTGTACAAGGCATTGCATTTCAGATCTGTTGCAACTTCATGATTTTCTTCAGTGACTGTGCTTGTTTATGTATTGTATCCCTTCATGAGGGGCAATGGCCTTTATATGAATAAAACATCCGTATCCGCATCTCTCTCTCTCTCTCTGTCTGTCTCTATGTCTATCCTTGTCTTTGCATCTGGCCCTGTCTCTCTGTCTCTCAATGTCTCTGTCTGTCTCTCCACCCTCTCTCTCTCTCTCTCTCTCTCTCTCTCTCTCTCTCTCTGTGTCTATCTATGTTCTGTCTATGTAACGATCTGTCTCTGCCTCCCACAGAAACTTTCATTTTACAAATAATCATGGATTTGTAACTTGATATAATGACAACCAGCAACAGACATCAGGTACCCCAATTCCTATCAACTGCTTTGAATATGGCAAGGATTCCGGATACAGCGAACCATGGCGCTAACCATGACGTCTGCATTCCTTCTGCCTTGATACGAAAGAATCTAATGCTGATATAAGATTAATGAATATAACTAATATTCCATGTAGATCTTTGCCTGATTTCACTCATTCTTTTTTTCACAATATAAACCTTTTTTTTAAAAGTTAATTCGATCTTCAATAGATATTTGGGTGAGAGCAGAGGAAGAGGCGTTAAAAAAGAGGATTGTTTTTACATGACAGTGATTGACAGCTGCAGCTTCTCCCTGTGTTTACCCCCAATTATTTCATGGCAGGTGATAATTAAGCGATCACATTTACATCCGATTCATCCCTCCCACCCCGATATCTCCACACCCCCATCCCCTTATTAAAGGGCTTTTTGTTTTCCTTCTGTATTTCACATCATTGGTTTCTGGTGATGTTTTCTCTTTCCTCTCCCAATCTTTCGATGCAGTGTCCCCACTGTTCCAAACTGGGGTTGTGAATTGTCCTGAGAAGAAATCTCACCAAAGCTGTTCCCGAAAAACTCTTGACCGTCTTGTGCCATTCATGTCTCCTCTGTCCCTCCCTGGTTCTCTCCCCTTACTGCCCCACTTCACGGCCCACAACACCCTCCTGTTCCCTGCTCTCCGCCAGTCTCCACCCTCATTGTCCACATCCACACTGTCCATCACACTGATAGTTAACATCTGGGGCACTCTTCCAAACACACAACATTTCTTCTTCGTTCGTGGGCTGCAACTCCCACGTTCACTAGTATGTATGCGAGTGGGCTTGTACGTGTATGACCGTTTTTACCCCGCCATATAGGCAGCCATACTTAGTTTTCGGGGGTGTTCCAAACTCAAAACCCGAAACGTTCAGGTGAAGAGGAGAGATGAGGAGAAGCAGGACAGGAGAGACAAACAGATGTAACATGGTGGAACAGAGGACGAGGGAAATGGGTGGAGGAGAAACAGTTCAGGAGAGACAAACAGGTGTAACATGGTGGAACAGAGGACGAGGGAAATGGGTGGAGGAGAAACAGTTCAGGAGAGACAAACAGATGTAACATGGTGGAACAGAGGACGAGGGAAATGGGTGGAGGAGAAACAGTTCAGGAGAGACAAACAGGTGTAACATGGTGGAACAGAGGACGAGGGAAATGGGTGGAGGAGAAACAGTTCAGGAGAGACAAACAGGTGTAACATGGTGGAACAGAGGACGAGGGAAATGGGTGGAGGAGAAACAGTTCAGGAGAGACAAACAGATGTAACATGGTGGAACAGAGGACGAGGGAAATGGGTGGAGGAGAAGGGGGGTAAGGCACAGAGATGTAAATGGACAGACAGAAATGTAAAAAGGGATACAGACAACATTAAGGTTATAAAAAAAAAAAGCCGAAATAGAAAAGAAGTGGAAATGACAGAGACGGAAATGTACGAGGAAGACAAACATAGGGAAAAACAGCTGGAAAGAAGACAGAGACGGAGAGATGGACGGGAAGGGGAAGACAGAAAAGAGAAAAAAACAGTCACCATAGAAAAACAAAAACAAAAGAAAAACAACAACATCGAGACACACAGACGACGAATAACAAGTAAATGGCGCCATAGTCTTAGTTCATCGAGTTCCATCATAATATCGTACTGTCAACGACACTAATCCTGTCCTACCATCCCCGTGTGTCGTAAGAACTGAGTTCATTGATGGAAACGTTTCGTTATGTGCTGACAGTATCTTCCCCTTTCAGTCAACGTTACTTCTGTGACTTTCCTAATGGGGGCAAACGATGAGACAGAGATATTACAGAGAATGAGGAAACAAATTTATGAAATGGTAAATGAAATAAATAAATCAGTAATGAAGAAATAAATGAATACATGTTAGCTAGTGTGTGTGTGTGTGTGTGTGTGTGTGTGTGTGTGTGTGTGGGTGTTCTTGCCAGTATCATACCAGAACACATGAAAGGAAAGGAGCTTTCGCCTTGAACTTTCTCTCTTTATTCCCGTCCAGTCGACAATTCGGTGACCAAGTTCACTTCAGCCCGATGTCTTCCCGATCTCGTCATCAGCTGTTTCACTGTCCGACAAACCTCCCTCCCACCCACCACCCCGACTCCTCCCGTGCAAAACGAGGCTCTGACAAGCACTGAGGAGGGAATTATTGACAATCATTCCACAACCTCTTGGCCATCTGCTGCCATTCACGCCCCCCTCCCCCGCCCCACTTCTCTGGTCCTCCCCCCTCCCCTCACCCACACCTCCCCTTGCTTCTTCCGTTTTCCGACCCCTCACCTTGTTGACGTTTCAGTTTCAGTTTCTCAAGGAAGCGTCAGAGCGTTCGGACAAGTCCATATACGCTACACCACGTCTGCTATGCAGATGCCTGACAGAAGCATAAGCCAACGCACTTATCAGGTCTTGAGTGCATGCGTGTGTATTTGTAGAGCTCTTGGAGTGGAATTCTTGCAGTATTCTCCCATCAGTCGACTTGAGATGTGTGGCCACACTCCCCTATTACAGGGGCGACAGAAAGCCCCGCTGACCTACACTCTCCCTGCCCGCTCCCCTGTCTGTACGACATGATGGAGTTACGTTTCTCAACTTTCCTGCCTTTATTTCTAATACTAGGTTTCTTTTTTTCTTTTTCTTTTTTTTTTCGAGTTCTCTATCTCTTTCTCTGTCGCTCCTTCCGTCCCTGCCAGTCTCACTGTCCATCCCTTGCTCTCTCCATCTGTCTGCGTGTTTGCGCGGCGACAGATTGAACGGCTCTTTTCACTGTTCTTTTGACAGATGACAGTCTGGTCAACAAACCTGTCAAGGGAATTCTATCAAAAGGCGCAGTCCTTTTAGGAGTCTGTCTGTCTCTATCTTTGTCTCTTTTTTTCTCCGTTTTTGACTGCTTTGTTTATTGGGTCTGGCATATTTGGGTTTTTCTAGAACTTATGTAAGCATGCTAGACAGAGATAGACACAGAGAGAGAGAGAGAGAGAGAGAGAGAGAGAGAGAGAGAGAGAGAGAGAGAGAGAGAGAGGAGCCATGCAGACTGACAGACAGAAAGACAGATATTGATAGTCGAGCTGACAGACATCAATACGAACCTCCCGCTAAAATGGCTGGGAAATTTTATTAATTAAATTGCGTTTAGAATTCCACTTTTTTAAACCACTGATTTTGCAGAGAGACAAACAATCCAACAAAGAGTTCAATTAGCTGATGAGATGTCTTGTTCCACCTGTCTAGCAATCAGTGTGCTCTGTTCCGCTGTTGTGTTGAAAGATGCGATTTAACTGATGTGTTTCTTGAATGGATAGATATATCCTTCCCATTCTTCTATCTGTATCCTTGCAATCCCTGTTTTCAATGTTATGTCTGCAATGGATCTGGTGCAGTTCTTATTACGACTAACGAATGAAAGAACAATTAAACGAATGAATGGTTGGATTGATCCATGAATAGGCATCAGCAAATGAAACAAGTGTGGCCACACTCTTTCTTTTCTTTGTCAGACAAGTGTGTGCGCGGCCCTAAATGTGTGTGCGTACATTCGTGTGCCTCTGAACGTGTGTTTGCGCGCATTCATGTGCCTCTGAATGTGTGTTTGTGTGCATTCATGTGCCTCTGAACGTGTGTTTGTGTGTAAGCGTTTCGTCGTGTGTGTGTGTGTTAATGTGTATTGTGTTCAGTACGGAGAGGATGTTGAGCAAAGCACACACCATAGAGTTCCTTCATCTTTCGGACTAACATTGATGATGAAGGAGTGCCTCATACATAACGTGCTGTAAACCCACTCCTGTTTTATATGTTCATCGACTGTTGGAAGAAATGCTTTGAGATCGGAACGAATCTGGAAAATGTCTTTTTTTCAGTTTGGAAGTGCTGTTTGTCTCACCAGAGATCTCACATGTATATACAGCTGAACTCGTTCGGGGTTCGACATCTATGTACGAAACTGAAATAGCGTATCTGAAATCTATTTGCTTCTTTTTTATGTTTGCATTCTTGGCAATTTTAGTCTTTTCTAAGCAGCAGCAACTGTTTTGATTATGGCTTTGGTTAATTATGATTTTTCAAGAGCACATATTTTGTGAATTTTTAATACTATCTCTGCAATGAAGACACATGAATCATATTCAAACCCTATCGTAACGAATTCAATCAACATCAGATGATGCTTTCAGGCAGCAATGGTCTCAGGAATAGACAGTGAGTCAGGGAAGGCCAGAACATCTTTGTCAAGATTGATGAAACCTTTGTTGTTGTTGTTGTTGTTGTTATTTGGGGGGGGGGAATCTTTTTTCCCCAGAGAAACAGAGCGATGTCTTCGGCAGCGTCGACGGACCTGTCAGGAGGCAGATGTTCTGAAAATGAGCAGTCTGCTGGAGATGGCCGGAGGAAAGAAGAAAGACCATTTTCGTTCAGCAGAGATCCACCTGTGAACAGTTTGTGAAAGAAGAGATGGCCCATCATCACACACACTTCACCGCTCCGTCCATTGAGGCAGGCTGTCAGCGGTTGATCACACACACACCGGCTGTCACACCCACTCCTCCTTTTCTTGCTTCACTGCCAGTGACATGGTGCGAAAAGATGGTGGATTACACAAACCCACGAGCCTTGACTGATATGTGTAAACATGTACGTGATATGTGTAAACATGTACGCTTTGTTCCGTCTGCTACATGGCAGACAGAGTAAAATACTACAGTCATGGCGTTCCTCTCCGCTTGTGATACATCAACTCGAGTTGGATCAAAGCTCGGCGCCAAGCCTTGCAGAAAACACGTCTTTGATTATATGTGCAACATGTGATTTGTTACTTCCAAACTGCAGACATACTCTATATTTCACAGGTAATTTTCCAAGCAGAGTTAGAGGTCAGAGGCTACGCAGTTACTCTTCTTTACGATGCAAGAAACTCTTCTTGTATCTGTGAGCCACATCACACGTATTCTGGAGAATCATTCGTCTTGTGCTGCTTTGTAGAACAAACAATGTTTGTGTATTCTAAATGTGGCAAGCTATTCAATAACAGTGTTATGTATGCAGTATGTGTGCTCGACATACATTTTACAAGTTTTCGTTGAAACGCAGACATAACATTTTATCACAGGAGGCTCGGGAAAAGAACTGGTTTGTTTGTCTCCATTCACGCTCTTAGGAATGTCCTTGTTTGTTCACGTTGCCTGTCTTCAGCTCCTGACTCCCCTCATGCCTGGTTTGTTTGTTGTTATCAACATT
>NC_134878.1:2095000-2125000 GCF_041734735.1 Babylonia areolata | reverse complement strand
GTATTCTCTGTTTGTCTGGCTGTCTGTCTATCTCTCTGTATTCACTGTCTGTCTGTCTGTCTGTCTGTCTATCTCTCTGTATTCTCTGTCTGTCTGGCTGTCTGTCTATCTCTCTGTATTCTCTGTCTGTCTGGCTGTCTGTCTATCTCTCTGTATTCTCTGTCTGGCTGTCTGTCTATCTCTCTGTATTCTCTGTCTGTCTGTCTGTCTGTCTATCTCTCTGTATTCTCTGTCTGTCTGGCTGTCTGTCTATCTCTCTGTATTCTCTGTCTGTCTGTCTGTCTATCTCTCTGTATTCTCTGTCTGTCTGGCTGTCTATCTATCTCTCTGTATTCTCTGTCTGTCTGGCTGTCTGTCTATCTCTCTGTATTCTCTGTCTGTCTGGCTGTCTGTCTATCTCTCTGTATTCTCTGTCTGGCTGTCTGTCTATCTCTCTGTATTCTCTGTCTGTCTGGCTGTCTGTCTATCTCTCTGTATTCTCTGTCTGTCTGGCTGTCTATCTCTCTGTATTCTCTGTCTGTCTGGCTGTCTGTCTATCTCTCTGTATTCTCTGTCTGTCTGGCTGTCTATCTCTCTGTATTCTCTGTCTGTCTGGCTGTCTGTCTATCTCTCTGTATTCTCTGTCTGTCTGGCTGTCTATCTCTCTGTATTCTCTGTCTGGCTGTCTGTCTATCTCTCTGTATTCTCTGTCTGGCTGTCTGTCTATCTCTCTGTATTCTCTGTCTGTCTGGCTGTCTATCTCTCTGTATTCTCTGTCTGGCTGTCTGTCTATCTCTCTGTATTCTCTGTCTGTCTGGCTGTCTATCTCTCTGTATTCTCTGTCTGGCTGTCTGTCTATCTCTCTGTATTCTCTGTCTGTCTGTCTGTCTGTCTGTCTATCTCTCTGTATTCACTGTCTGTCTGTCTGGCTGTCTATCTCTCTGTATTCTCTGTCTGGCTGTCTGTCTATCTCTCTGTATTCTCTGTCTGTCTGTCTGACTGTCTATCTCTCTGTATTCTCTGTCTGACTGTCTATCTCTCTGTATTCTCTGTCTGTCTGGCTGTCTGTCTATCTCTCTGTATTCTCTGTCTGACTGTCTATCTCTCTGTATTCTCTGTCTGGCTGGCTGTCTATCTCTCTGTATTCTCTGTCTGTCTGGCTGTCTGTCTATCTCTCTGTATTCTCTGTCTGGCTGTCTGTCTATCTCTCTGTATTCTCTGTCTGTCTGTCTGTCTGTCTATCTCTCTGTATTCTCTGTCTGGCTGGCTGTCTATCTCTCTGTATTCTCTGTCTGGCTGGCTGTCTGTGTATCTCTGTATTCTCTGTCTGACTGTCTATCTCTCTGTATTCTCTGTCTGGCTGTCTATCTCTCTGTATTCTCTGTCTGTCTGGCTGTCTGTCTATCTCTCTGTATTCTCTGTCTGTCTGACTGTCTATCTCTCTGTATTCTCTGTCTGGCTGGCTGTCTGTCTCTTTGTATTCTCTGTCTGGCTGGCTGGCTGTCTATCTCTCTGTATTCACTGTCTGTCTGGCTGTCTGTCTATCTCTCTGTATTCTCTGTCTGGCTGGCTGTCTATCTCTCTGTATTCTCTGTCTGTCTGGCTGTCTATCTCTCTGTATTCTCTGTCTGTCTGGCTGTCTATCTCTCTGTATTCTCTGTCTGTCTGTCTGGCTGTCTATCTCTCTGTATTCTCTGTCTGTCTGGCTGTCTATCTCTCTGTATTCTCTGTCTGTCTGTCTGACTGTCTATCTCTCTGTATTCTCTGTCTGTCTGGCTGTCTGTCTATCTCTCTGTATTCTCTGTCTGTCTGTCTGGCTGTCTATCTCTCTGTATTCTCTGTCTGGCTGGCTGTCTATCTCTGTGTATTCTCTGTCTGTCTGTCTGGCTGTCTATCT
This sequence comes from Babylonia areolata, assembly GCF_041734735.1. Lineage (NCBI taxonomy): Eukaryota > Metazoa > Mollusca > Gastropoda > Neogastropoda > Buccinidae > Babylonia > Babylonia areolata. The sequence continues at coordinate 2,123,124 of NC_134878.1, read as the reverse complement.
CTCTGTATTCTCTGTCTGGCTGTCTGTCTATCTCTCTGTATTCTCTGTCTGTCTGGCTGTCTGTCTATCTCTCTGTATTCTCTGTCTGTCTGGCTGTCTATCTCTCTGTATTCTCTGTCTGGCTGTCTGTCTATCTCTCTGTATTCTCTGTCTGTCTGTCTGACTGTCTATCTCTCTGTATTCTCTGTCTGTCTGTCTGTCTATCTCTCTGTATTCTCTGTCTGTCTGGCTGTCTATCTCTCTGTATTCTCTGTCTGTCTGGCTGTCTACCTCTCTGTATTCTCTGTCTGTCTGGCTGTCTATCTCTCTGTATTCTCTGTCTGTCTGTCTGGCTGTCTATCTCTCTGTATTCTCTGTCTGTCTGGCTGTCTATCTCTCTGTATTCTCTGTCTGTCTGTCTGACTGTCTATCTCTCTGTATTCTCTGTCTGTCTGGCTGTCTGTCTATCTCTCTGTATTCTCTGTCTGTCTGGCTGTCTGTCTATCTCTCTGTATTCTCTGTCTGTCTGGCTGTCTATCTCTCTGTATTCTCTGTCTGGCTGTCTGTCTATCTCTCTGTATTCTCTGTCTGTCTGGCTGTCTATCTCTCTGTATTCTCTGTCTGTCTGTCTGGCTGTCTATCTCTCTGTATTCTCTGTCTGTCTGGCTGTCTATCTCTCTGTATTCTCTGTCTGTCTGTCTGGCTGTCTATCTCTCTGTATTCTCTGTCTGTCTGGCTGTCTATCTCTCTGTATTCTCTGTCTGTCTGTCTGGCTGTCTATCTCTCTGCATTCACTGTCTGTCTGTCTGGCTGTCTATCTCTCTGTATTCCCTGTCTGTCTGTCTGTCTATCTCTCTGTATTCTCTATCTCTCTGTATTCCCTGTCTGTCTGACTGTCTGTCTATCTCTCTGTATTCTCTGTCTGTCTGGCTGTCTGTCTATCTCTGTATTCTCTGTCTGTCTGGCTGTCTATCTCTCTGTATTCTCTGTCTGTCTGGCTGTTTGTCTATCTCTCTGTATTCTCTGTCTGTCTGTCTGTCTATCTCTGTTCTCTGTCTGTCTGGCTGTCTGTCTATCTCTCTGTATTCTCTGTCTGTCTGGCTGTCTATCTCTTTGTATTCTCTGTCTATCTCTCTGTATTCCCTGTCTGTCTGGCTGTCTGTCTATCTGTGTTCTCTGTCTGTCTGGCTGTCTGTGTATCTCTCTGTATTCTCTGTCTGTCTGGCTGTCTATCTCTCTGTATTCCCTGTCTGTCTGGCTGTCTGTCTATCTGTGTTCTCTGTCTGTCTGGCTGTCTGTGTATCTCTCTGTATTCTCTCTTCTCTTTCTCCGGTTTCCTTCTTTGATACCCCACTATGTGTGTCCAGATACCCCGTTTTGCGGTCGGTCTGTGCCCTCGCTCACCCTATACTACTTGGGTGGGAAAGGTCCGGGAGGGTGGGGGTATGTGGATGGTAAGAGACCGACATCAGAGAGTCAGTGACATGCTTGTAAACATCCACTTCTTTGAGTTTCCCAAACACACGATAAGATGAGAAAGCGGCCCTTGTACAAGAGTACTGTGAAACGATAAGGGGAACGAGGCCACGTTTAATTAGTTGCAAAAGAAATACAATTCTCTCTTTCTCTCTCTCTCTCTCACACACACACACACACACACACACACACACACACATCTCCCTCCCTCCCTCTCAGACCCATCAAAAATATTTTTTTATGCTAATGCGTGTGCAGAGAGAGACAGACAGACAGAGAGACAAAGAGAAAGAGAGAGAGGGGGGTGGAGACAGACAGACACAGACACGGAGACACAGACAGACAGACAGAGAGAGGCAGAAAAAAGTAGTCAAAGATTCAATCAGCGAGTTCCATTAACAGATGTAAACGCTACCTGCATTTTTTCCACCCAAGATAAGCTCCCCCAAACGTAATGCCACCCCTCTTCAGCAGGAAGGAAAAGCCTCAGTGTTCTTCTCAGAGATGAATCATCCTGCTGTACCCTTTTGGCTGTGTGATAAGAAGCCACTAAATTTATTGGGGGTTTTTCATCCCTTGCACTTGCTATCTCGGTATTTTCTGTTAATTTCTTTTATATATCATCTATTTATAGCGGACGTTAGATAACGAAAGTTCTTATGAATGAATAAAAGAATGAATGGATGAATGAGCTAACGAACTAGTGAATATATCTTTATGAAGTAAATGCCTGTGTGCATATGTGCGAGTATGAGTGTGGGGAGATTTTGAAAGAAGTGGCGGAGTGGGGATGGGGTGGAGATAGAAACAAACACAGAGACAGGCAGGCAGTCAGCAGACAAACAGAGACAAACAGCAACAGGAGATACAGATGGACAGTGTGTGGAAGATGAGGTATGCGAAAGGAAGATAGTAGCGCGAAATTAACTTCATTTCAACATGTAAATCTGGCTCCAGGAGAGACAGTCAGACTGAAAAGGTGAAGAGGGAGACAAAATCAAAGAGACTGATAACAAGCAATGTTAGATAACATGGCAATTAGCTTTTTTCGTGGGGGAATGGGGGGGGGGGGGGGGGGGGGGGGCGGGGGCAGGGAGGGGGGAGGGGGACGAGTCAGGAGAAAGGGCTGCGTACTTATGTGGCTGCGTGTGTGTGACACTCTGTGTGTGTGTGTGTGTGTGTGTGTGCGTGTGTGTGTGTGTGTGTGTGTGTGTGTGTGTGTGTGTGTGTGTGTGTGTGTGTGTGTGTGTGTGTGTGTGTGTGTGTGTGTGTGTGTGTGTGTGTGTGTGTGTGTGTGTGTGTGTGTGTGTGTGTGTGAATGCGTGCGTATCCCTTTTCCCTTCTTTATTGTGCAGTTTGGCAAACAGTAATCCTTTCATTTTTTTTAGCAGTATGACAAACAATCAGAAAGTTCAATTAACAGCTAAGAAGTCGTTCCCCGTTTTGTTTTGTATTTTCACTTGTCCAGCATGTTGTCAAATATCGCTGTGCTCCCTCTGGCGCAGGCAAAAAGCGTTCTGTCGTGGACAAACATCCCCCCACTTCCTCTGTCTACATGACTTGATCCTCCCACTTCCTCTGTCTACACGACTGATAGGGACAGACTCTTGATCCTCCCACTTCCTCTGTCTACACGACTGATAGGGACAGACTCTTGATCCTCCCACTTCCTCTGTCTACACGACTTGATCTTCCTCTGTCTACACGACTTGATCCTCCCACTTCCTCTGTCTACACGACTTGATCCTCCCACTTCCTCTGCCCACACGACTTGATCTTCCTCTGTCTACACGACTTGATCCTCCCACTTCCTCTGCCCACACGACTTGATCCTCCCACTTCCTCTGTCCACACGACTGATAGTGACAGATACCTTCCACGTTCAGTCTATGTTCGGTGTGTCTTTCCACCTTCCACGTTCTATGTTCGGTGTTCTATGTTCGGTGTGTCTTTCCACTTTCCACGTTCTATCTATGTTGGGTGTGTCTTTCCACCTTCCACGTTCTATCTATGTTCGGTGTGTCTTTCCACTTTCCACGTTCAGTCTATGTTCGGTGTGTCTTTCCACTTTCCACGTTCTATCTATGTTCGGTGTGTCTTTCCACCTTCCACGTTCTATGTTGGGTGTGTCTTTCCACCTTCCACGTTCAGTCTATGTTCGGTGTGTCTTTCCACTTTCCACGTTCTATCTATGTTCGGTGTGTCTTGCCACTTTCCACGTTCAGTCTATGTTCGGTGTGTCTTTCCACTTTCCACGTTCTATGTTCGGTGTGTCTTTCCACTTTCCACGTTCTATCTATGTTCGGTGTGTCTTTCCACTTTCCACGTTCAGTCTATGTTCGGTGTGTCTTTCCACTTTCCACGTTCTATCTATGTTCGGTGTGTCTTTCCACTTTCCACGTTCTATCTATGGAGAAAGGTGGCAGAATGGTTAAGACGCTCAGCTGCCAATACAGAGAGTCCGTGAGGGTGTGGGTTCGAATCCCGCTCTCGCCCTGTCTCCTAAGTTTGACTGGAAAATCAAACTGAGCGTCTAGTCTTTCGGATGAGACGATAAACCGAGGTCCCGTGTGCAGCACGCACTTGGCGCACTGAAAAAGAACCCATGGCAACGAGAGTGTTGTCCTCTGGCGAAATTACGTAAAATGAAATCCACTTTCATAGGTACACAAATGTGTAAGCATGCACTCAAGGCCTGACTAAGCGCGTTGGGTTATGCTGCTGGTCAGGCATCTGCTCAACAGATGTGGTGTAGCGTGTATGGATTTGTCCGAACGCAGTGACGCCTCCTTGAGAAAGTGAAACTGAAACTGAAACTATCTATGTTCGGTGTGTCTTACAACCGCAGTTCATCTCATCAGCCATACCATTTCATGTAGTAATCAACATCATAGCTGACAAAATTATTCCATGCTCAGAGTGACAAAACATGCTGAGGATTGGGAGCTGGGCAATTTTATAACACAGACACTATGCAATTTGATATTGTTCTTATCAGTTTCTCGCTCGTGGTTACGGTAATATGAACCATGCAAAATAGTTGGCTGTTTCATGGGTACATCTAGTGATTAAATTAAGTGTTTTTTTTCCCCAACTTCTTTTATTTATTATCATGTTTCCTTACAGACCCAAAACATCGTCATTCAGACCTCACGCAGACAGACAGACGCGCAGACAGAAAACACACTCCCATTACCATACATACACACGCGCGCACTTCCCCGACTCTGCACCCACGCACTTACCGACTGGCTAAAAATAAAATGAAACAAAATAAAAATCCACCATGAGTCATTTATCCCTCTCTCCTGTTACCCGATATCTCTTTCTCTTTCGTCAACAAAATGAATGTGTCCCTTTCAGCACCCCGCCACCCGAAGGAACCAATCAGCGAGGGCGAGACAGAAAGCCAGTACAGGCGTATGGATTGTACCCTGGTCTCAAGGGAGGGCCGCCCTGACACTGCAGCACGGTGACTTCAGCACTGGAGGGTGCTCAGCCTCCGCGTTACCTTTGTAGAGCGCTTCCGTTGTCTTTGTGCTCAGCCTCCACGTTACCTTTGTAGAGCGCTTCCGTTGTCTTTGTGCTCAGCCTCCACGTTACCTTTGTAGAGCGCTTCCGTTGTCTTTGTTCTCATCCTTCACGTTACCTTTGTAGAGCGCTTCCGTTGTCTTTGTTCTCAGCCTCCACGTTACCTTTGTAGAGCGCTTCCCGTGTCTTTGTTCTCATCCTTCACGTTACCTTTGTACAGCGCTTCCCGTTGTCTTTGTGCTCAGCCTTCACGTTACCTTTGTAGAGCGCTTCCGTTGTCTTTGTGCTCAGCCTCCACGTTACCTTTGTAGAGCGCTTCCGTTGTCTTTGTGCTCAGCCTCCACGTTACCTTTGTAGAGCGCTTCCGTTGTCTTTGTGCTCAGCCTCCACGTTACCTTTGTAGAGCGCTTCCGTTGTCTTTGTTCTCATCCTTCACGTTACCTTTGTAGAGCGCTTCCGTTGTCTTTGTTCTCATCCTCCATGTTACCTTTGTAGAGCGCTTCCGTTGTCTTTGTGCTCAGCCTTCACGTTACCTTTGTAGAGCGCTTCCCGTGTCTTTGTTTGAAAACAAAGAGGGCCGAGGCGTCATAACAACAGCTCTCCCTCTCCCCCCATCCCTGCCACCTCTCTCTCCCGCCCTCCCATCCTCCAAGCGCAAGAAGCGTGAACGACAAGAACACCAACAGCAACAGTGTTGATGACAACTGCTCGAACTCGAAGGAGTGAAAACACAACGCAGCACCAAGCAGACATAGTAAGTACACTGTTTACAACTGACTGTTGTGCGCCCCAGTGTGTGCAGGAGAGCAATCAAACTCCTTGTGCCTGCCCAGCGCCTGCTTGAGAAATATTCCATCCCTTGTGGGCTGGAGAGCCGTGCAGTTGTCAGGAATCCACGTAATCCCTACAGGTGTTATCCTGTCATCCTGCTGAGCACAAACTGAGAGAGGCGAGCAGAGGAAGCGTCAAGAGTGGGTACATTCTTAATATTGTTACACCAGCCCAGCACATTCCGCGAAAACTCACAGCTGCATAAACATGACCTTTATCTAAAAAAAACCAACCTAACCAAACAACAACAACAACAACAACAACAACAACAACAACAACAAAAATATATATATATATATAACTACAGCAATCATCATCATTATATTCGTTATCACCCATCCAGCTCAATCAAATGTTATAAAGCTTCTTTATCCATCTTATAACGTTGGGGAACAGAGCTCATCATGCCCAACCCACCATTTCCTTTGAAAAGCTCCATCAGAACACCGTTCATCTCATCTCCCCATCAGCTGATATACCAACCCATCTTCTCCATCAACACAGCTGATTTTTCTCTTTTCTTCAGACCAACCACCCCGAGGAACAAATCAGGGGAGGTAAGGCGGGAAGCCAGGGCCAGAGATATTTCTGGCCACTCCCGTCAGCGCCTCTTTCTTCACGTCGCCACAGCCTTTCAGAGCCATGATAAAGGGGGACCACTGGGGAACGTGGATATTCCTGTCGGGAGTGATAACGTGCGCCATTGTTGTGGTACTGTGTTCTGGCTGGACTTTTTGTGTTTTGTTGGTTTTATTTTTGACTTATCTCTCTCTCTCTCTCTCTCTCTCTCTCTCTCTCTCTGTCTCTCTCTGGCTTGCTCGCTCGCTTTCTTTCGCAAGAACGCAGTCTTGCTCACCAAGGAGCATATTAATGAGACACGTGGTGTTACAATAACGGCGAACGTTTCATGTCATGATTATCTATACTCAGAGTTGGATTTGCGCGTGCGCGCGCGTGTGTGTTTGTGTTACTATGCTTTTGTGTGTGCTGTACATATGTGTGTGTAACTGTGTTAATTTTTTTTTTTTTTTTTTTTTTTTTTTTTTTTTTTGCTGCCCCATCATCTGCACCGTTTCAGTGGCATTACTCCCACGCCGCTCATTTAGATTCCCCAATACACAGCCACACCCGGGTTCGTCCGTCGCATTTCCAGCGTCGGCAGTCCACACGGAACCATCGATGTTAGGTCGCCAGGAGGCCACACACCAGAGGAGACCCTGCACTGCTGCTGAGTCACTTCGGTGGTGCCTGTTCTGTTTTAACGTACTTAGGCCACCACCTACTAAGCCCCCTACTAACGACAATAATGGCTTAGTCGCGGAGCCAGGCTGAGTGAGCGTCCCTCCCAGAGTGGAGACCGCCACCACGTCCCTCAAACAACAGCTCCCAATGAATCTACCGACACTGACGACATTGACAGGACTCACCCCAAGCACGGAAGTGGAGGGGTATTGAAACTGAGGTCACCATGAGAGCAGGGCATGAAAGGCCACAGACTATTTTGTTTACATTGATGACGATGAAGGAGCAGGAGGATGACGATGATGATGACGATGTTGCTATAGAGGTCCATTTTGGTTTGGGACTGCGTGACAAGGCTGTACTCTACGCTTCCTGTCATAATGATATCCCGGCGTTAACCAGGCCCGAGAGATACAGACACTTGCAGTGTTGGTCAGGTAATTAGAGCAACACACCCAAAGACGCATCCTTGAAGCGGATGACACTCGACTGTGTGGTCCCAGTCTCCCCATTTAAGCCCACAGCACACTCAACTCTGGGTAGGAGCCGGCCACGGGCCGAAAAACCCACCTCCGCTGGGATTCGAACCCGCGTCCTCCCAGCCGTCAGTCCGCGACGCTAACCACTTCGCCACGGCGCGGCTGGTACTGTGTGAAATTTTGTGCATGTGCATGGGAAACGAGTCTACGAGTCATTGGTTTAACGACAATGGGTGCAGGCTGATTGTGTCATCATATCATCAGACATGCTCAGCACAAAATGCATCACAGCAAAACGCTAAACAAAATAATGGCCACTCGTCACCATCATACACCCATCAAAATACCATTTATCCCATCTAACCACCACCTTATACACCCATCAAAATACCATTTATCCTAATATCTAACCACCACCTCATACACCCATCAAAATACCATTTACCTATCATCAAACCATCACCTCATACACCCATCAAAATACCATTTACCCTATCATCAAACCACCACCTCATACACCCATCAAAATACCATTTACCCTAGCATCAAACCATCACCTTATACACCGATCAGAATACCATTTATCCCATATAACCACCACCTCATACACCCATCAAAATACCATTTATCCCATCTAACCATCACCTCATACCTGCCTTCTCCATCAACAAAACTAATCTTTCTCTTTTCTTCAGACCAACCACCCCGAGGAACAAATCAGGGGAGGTAAGGCGGGAAGCCAGGACCAGAGATATTTCTGGCCACTCCCGTCAGCGCCTCTTTCTTCACGTCGCCACAGCCTTTCAGAGCCATGATAAAGGGGGACCACTGGGGAGGTAGATGTCGCTGGCGGATGTAATAACGTGCGCCATTGTTGTGGTACCGTGTTCTGGCTGGACATTTTGTGTGCGTCTCGCTGGGGTGTTCCTAGTGCTTACTACCACCCCCATCCCCGTCCCTCCCTCTCTGTCTCTTTGTCTCTCTCTGTCTGTCTCTGTCTCTCTCTCTCTCTGTCTGTCTGTCTCTGTCTCTCTATTTCATGTGCGCACTTTTGCACCCCACAGAGAAAATTATTGAGAAAGGGGGCGAAGGTTTCATCTCATGAGTTGGATGTGTAAGAGAGAGAGAGAGAGAGAGAGAGAGAGTGTGTGTGTGTGTGTGTGTGTGTGTGTGTGTACATGCGTGTGCGTGCATGTGGATACGCGTCTAAGTGTCAATGGTTTGTCATATCATCCTTTAGCATCAGCTATGCACAGTAAAAGACGCGTCACAACAAAAAGAAAAACAAACACGAAAACAAACAGAAAACCGCACAAACAAACAAACATATGATCGACTCTCTGAGAAGTAAATATTATTAATGATGATAATGACAACACCAGCAATGACTGCAATAGCAAATACAAAAAAAAAAAAAAGAAAAAAAAAGAGAGAAGTATTCTTTGTAGTTAATTCTTGCTCGATCAAATAAAATTTCTTTGAAAACGTCATCACCCGAATTACTCCATTGCTGCCTTAGCAAACACCGCTCCACCCACTTCTCCTCACACCCCCGTCAGAACACCGTTCATCCTATCTCCCCGTCACCAGATACCCATCTTCTCCATCAGTCCAACTAGTCTTTCTCTTTTCGTCAGAACAAACACGCTCTGGAACAAATCAGGTTTTTTGAAATCTGTTTGAGGCTTGCATACTCAATGTGCGGTTCCACCAACCGAACCAAACGTGTGGGGAAAGAATAAAAATACATTATCAACCACACAGGCGAGTTCCAACAGTACAGTCTGACAGCACCGGAAGAAACTGAGCTGCGAGACAGTCTGGAATCTCAGGGAAATTGAGGCCACGTTGCACATGTACTTGTGAGCTTCTGTGTGTGAAAATGTATGCATTGCATTAACGCAAGGAAGGAAGCCTTCCAATTCAAATAAGGTTAACAGATTTAAAGTTGCAAATTAACCCCCCTCTCTCTCTCATTCTGACTACAGACACCAAAACTTACGCGTACGTTCTCTCTCTTTCTCACATACTCACACTGTCCATTTACACACAAAGAGACAGACAAAGACTGAGAGGCAGACTGATTGATTCATTAATTCTTTATACTTTAATTCTGCCCGCTGTAAACACCATCTCAGATCTAAAGAACCAACACCAAATGGCCATAACACTCTACAATAACATCAGCACATCACTATCGCAAGTAAATGTTAATCTCCTCTTGCAAAAGGAAATTATACACGAAAACCACCCTGCATTCCTCACAATCTAAAACAGGTGAAGTTCTTGGCACAGAAGCATGAGTCAGCCGATTACAGATACAGTGTCGGGCCAATTGAAACAAGACCCCAGACTCTCTGTCATTTCGTACAATTTATAACAGAATGAGTGTAAAAAATATGAACCACAATAATGCACACACTCTGTGGAAAACGAAGGTGCTCATTCTCCGTGTGAATATGTATGCACTGTCGATCAATTGATAAGACAATTTTCTTCCCGATCAATGCCTGGTACTACTGTGTGGCATTCGCTGGCTGTCTAGCTCGTGTGAGAAGGAAAGAAAAGAAAGAAGGAAAAGACACAGATTAAAAGAAAGACTGAAAGGAGGAAAGTACAAGTCTGACTGACTGGCAGAAACAAAGGAAGGACTGAAGAAGAAATGTCTTGCCAAGCGTCTGCAGCTGTCAGGAAGAAAAGCGGAAGGTACGACAGGCCGTGCTGACGACGAGACTTCAAAGGAACACATCGGAAGACGTGGGGAGAGAAGTGTCATCCCTCGACATATCTGCTCAGAACATTTCCCCAAGTAATCGTCCCACACTACTGTCCATCCACATCCACAGACACTGCCATCCTAAACATCTTTCATCATTCACTGCCTCCCTCCTTCATCAACAAAATCCCTGCATCCCTTTTCGTCACACCACCCGATCAAAGAAACCAGCTTGGAAGCAGGATATGGCAAGAAGATAAGTTCACGTTAACGAGCCGTATTTTAGTTAGTCCTAAAGGTATGAAGGGGTTGAAACTTAACTCTTGACTTTTGATTTATTGCCCACTACTTCGCCGTTATATAAGTCCTCTTGCTGTTGGCTCACCAGTCGTTCCTTCAGGTCTTCATGTTGGAGACACTGGGCAACGAGAAGAGCTGGTTTTTGTTGTTTTTTGTTTGTTTGTTTGTTCCTTCCTTCAGTTCCCTCGATGCTTTTTCTTTCTTTGCCTTTTCTTTCTGTTGGTCTGTCTGTTTTCTGTCTGTCTTTCTTTATGCCAGTCTGTGTCGGTTTATTCCTCTGGTCTGCAGGTAGTGGATTGTTCGTTGTAATATTTATTTCATCCTCCACATTATTTACAACAGAAGGAAAAAAAAAAAAAAAAAAGACTCCATCTTTTTACGTATTCTGATGATGCTGTTTCCACTGTTCTGTTGCTGTTGTCGTCACTTCTACAACAACAGCAACAACAACAACTACTACTACTACTACTACTACTACTACTATTACTACTACTACTACTACTACTACAGCTGCTGCTGCTGCCGCCGCCGATTCTCCTGCATCTGCTACCAGTATTATTACGAGACTACCATTACAACTAGTACTAATGACGATAATAAACTCTTTTTCTAATTCGCATGAGTTCATTTATACATTATGCCCAAGTCAACCTTCACCTAAATAAGGCCGTCCACATTGTCAATGATCGTCAGAACTATAATCCCTAGCATTTTATGTCCATCAATCCATAATTATCATTATTAGTGTTGTCATTTTGCTGAAACACGCCAAAATAAATATTAATTCTTCAGATCCATCCTCTACCCTGGATGCTCCGATGAAGAACACCATTCATTCAAACTCCGACACAGTGAAAAACGCCATTCATTCAAACCCTGAAACAGTGGAAAACACCATTCTTCCAAACCCTGAAACAGTGAAAAACACCATTCATTCAAACTCTGGTACAGTGGAAAACATCATTCATTCAAACTCTGGTACAGTGAAAAACACCATTCATTCAAACCCTGAAACAGTGGAAAACACAATTCATTCAAACTCTTACACAGTGAAAAACACCATTCATTCAAACCCTGAAAGAGTGGAAAACACCATTCATTCAAACTCTGGTACAGTGGAAAACATCATTCATTCAAACCCTGACACAGTGAAAAACACCATTCATTCAAACCCTGACACAGTGAAAAACGCCATCCATTCAAACTCTGACACAGCGAATGTATTTACTAATTTCTCAGCCCATCCACCCACGGCAAGCAGTCAGGGAGGCAGGAGAGCGAGAGCAAAGGACGATCATAATTTTCTATAGCTACCGGACTGAAGGTTCCTTTCTTCCTGCCAACACAGCAAGCTTTTCTGCACACCGATAAAGGCGGAAGGGAACGTAGCTTTCTGTGAGCGGTGGAAGTAATTGGCACCATACTTTCCCTACATAACGTGAATATATATATAATATATATATATATATATATATATATATATATATATATATATATGTGTGTGTGTGTGTGTGTGTGTGTGTGTGTGTTATTTTACGGTATAGATAGATAGATAGAGAAAGAAAGAAAGAGAACAAAAGAGACAGAGAAACAGAGAAATCGACATAACAGTGCTGGAAATCAAGAAAACAACTAAACTCTTCTGTCATTAAAACATGACTTGATGAAAGAAGAAGAAGTGTTGGACAACATCCGGTACAGACCCCTGCTGATCCATTCTACTCCTCACCCCCAAATACAAAGAGAGGAAGAAATGAAGAAAGAAGGGAAGGAAGGAAAGAAAGGAAAAGAAACAAGAGACACAATCATAAGACATTTCTTCGTCTCTAATACCGTCTGCATTACAGAGGATGTGACAGGTTATACTTTCACAAAATGGATAAAAACACGTGGTGTCAAATTACCGCAATCTACCGGATAATCAGGAACATTATCTGGCCCTTGCATTGTCTCTGTCTTCGTTTGGCTGTCTGTCTGGTTGTCTGTCTGACTGACTGTCTGTCCGTCTCCCCCCCCCTCTCTCTCTCTCTCACTTTCTCTCACTTTCTCTCACTCCCCTTTCCTTACACATGCCAAAAGAATATAAAAACCTGTTCACATTCTCAGTGTTCTATATGCAGTAATGTAAAGAAACTTCTGAACTTTCACAACAAAAAAAAAAAAACAAAAAATCGATGACTGTGCAAATACAGAGAAAACCTGAGATTAAATGGGATGAACTTATGAAAGAAAAACACAATAATGGGGCTTCTTTCATCGGCTGATGAAGTCAAAGAAGGGGAGTAACTGCATTTCTCTTCAGTAATACATGCCGATATGTAGTCTCAAAAATAATCCATTTCACATCTCACCACGCAAAGCAAATCCCGTACAGCAGAGAACGGCAAAGCAAATAATGTTTCTCAGGCATTGCGTGGATACTGAAAACATAGACGTGCAGTCTGTTTCCCCCTTGTCATTCATTTGAGTCACAACGGCGTTTTTGTAATGTATCAATCTTATTGCAAATATCGCATGTGTCCATATCATTATAAGCGTTGAACTGCCCCTAAAAAAGCAACCCCACCATCCACTCACCACCGCATAATGCAGCCAGCAAATCACCTTTTATCCTGCCTTCCCATCACTCGATACCTATCTTCTTCACCAACAAATAATGTATCCAATTTCGAAATCCCAGCCAGCGAAAGGAGCCAATCAGGAAAGGCGACACACACGCGTACACCTTCGCCAATGGATGCTCTTTTCTTTCAGCTGCATAGCGTTCCATAGCGTTCCATAGCGCTTCAATACGAAAGAGCATAGGTCTCTGTGCTGTAGTGAAGGTCATGAAGTGCGCCATTGTTGTCAGGGCCATTATTGTTTGTTCTGTTGTGTCAGGGTCATTGTTGTTTGTTCTGCTGTGTCAGGGCCATTGTTGTTTGTTCTGTTGTGTCAGGGCCATTGTTGTTTGTTCTGTTGTGTCAGGGTCATTGTTGTTTGTTCTGCTGTGTCATCGCCATTGTTGTTTGTTCTGTTGTGTCATCGCCATTGTTGTTTGTTCTGTTGTGTCAGGGTCATTGTTGTTTGTTCTGCTGTGTCATCGCCATTGTTGTTCTGCTGTGTCAGGGTCATTGTTGTTTGTTCTGCTGTGTCAGGGTCATTGTTGTTTGTTCTGCTGTGTCAGGGTCATTGTTGTTTGTTCTGCTGTGTCTCATTGTTGTTCTGCTGTGTCAGGGTCATTGTTGTTTGTTCTGCTGTGTCAGGGCCATTGTTGTTCTGCTGTGTCAGGGCCATTGTTGTTCTGCTGTGTCAGGGCCATTGTTGTTCTGCTGTGTCAGGGCCATTGTTGTTCTGTGTCAGGGCCATTGTTGTTCTGTGTCAGGGCCATTGTTGTTCTGCTGTGTCAGGGTCATTGTTGTTCTGCTGTGTCAGGGTCATTGTTGTTCTGTGTCAGGGCCATTGTTGTTCTGTGTCAGTGTCATTGTTGTGCTGTGTCAGGGTCATTGTTGTTCTGCTGTGTCAGGGTCATTGTTGTTCTGTGTCAGGGCCATTGTTGTTCTGTGTCAGGGCCATTGTTGTTCTGCTGTGTCAGGGTCATTGTTGTTCTGCTGTGTCAGGGTCATTGTTGTTCTGTGTCAGGGCCATTGTTGTTCTGCTGTGTCAGGGTCATTGTTGTTCTGCTGTGTCAGGGTCATTGTTGTTCTGTGTCAGGGCCATTGTTGTTCTGTGTCAGGGCCATTGTTGTTCTGTGTCAGGGTCATTGTTGTTCTGCTGTGTCAGGGTCATTGTTGTTCTGCTGTGTCAGGGCCATTGTTGTTCTGTGTCAGGGTCATTATTGTTCTGCTGTGTCAGGGCCATTGTTGTTCTGTGTCAGGGCCATTGTTGTTCTGCTGTGTCAGGGCCATTGTTGTTCTGTGTCAGGGCCATTGTTGTTCTGTGTCAGGGCCATTGTTGTTCTGCTGTGTCAGGGCCATTGTTGTTCTGCTGTGTCAGGGTCATTGTTGTTCTGTGTCAGGGTCATTGTTGTTCTGCTGTGTCAGGGTCATTGTTGTTCTGTGTCAGGGCCATTGTTATGTGTCAGGGCCATTGTTGTTCTGTGTCAGGGTCATTGTTCTGTGTCAGGGCCATTGTTGTTCTGCTGTGTCAGGGCCATTGTTGTTCTGTGTCAGGGTCATTGTTGTTCTGCTGTGTCAGGGCCATTGTTGTTCTGCTGTGTCAGGGCCATTGTTTTGTAGTGTAAGAACTCAGGAGAGCAGCAATGGTGCACGCTGTGCCCTTGACTGTTTTCATTAATGAATTAGGAAAATCCTTGCTATTTAGATATATTAGTGTTATCACTTTATCATGACAACGTCCTAAACGTACCGACTTTAATAATGTCTTTGTTGGTGTCCCCTCACACACCACTCCAGCACACGAGTTACTGGTTCCAGGAGAGGCCAAAACCAACCGCTTGGATAGTGGGTGCTTTAGTTTTCAGCATTTTTTAGTTTGGTTGGTGTCTTGCACACAAACAATGGCAGCCCTTTTGAGAGTGACATTAATCCGCTCAGTTCAGCAACATTCTCAATTGACGACCAATATATTAAGTACAAATAGACAAGGGTTGTCATAAACTTCACCAACAGATTTGTCACCTCAAACGTGAAGATGCCGGTGATAATTGTAATATGATAATGAACATTATTTATTCAGAACTGTTTTCTCAAATAAAGATCAAAGCGCTTTTCACACATGTATAAAACTCATTGTACTGTATATGACGAAGATATAATTCAATTCACAAGTTCATTGCAAACAGCATCCACAGTCATCACCATTGGTCGAACAGGCTCTCAGCCACACACCGTTCTGTCATGGAGTCAGCTTGTCTGTTGCTAGAGATAACAGAGAACGTCTTCTCCCCTTTCAAAAGTGGTGTAGGTCCTCGTTGTCAGACCGACGTCACACACCACTTTCATGTCTCCCCACAACTTGGTCACTTTTCCAAAACTCCCTACCCTGTCTAGACTGTTACCAGTGAATATTGGGTCTACTCCTGTACCATTCTCGGGCTTAATATTGTTCCAGCTTCTGATGCTGGTTTTGTTCTCAAAATGAAAACGAAAATGAGAAAAGTGATTCAAGGAATGCGCTTCTGATCTTCCTTCACTGTCTTTCCGTGCTGTAGTTCCTGTGCCTTTGTTCCAGTCTTTCTCTGTACCACTTCAAGTTGATAATCGATAGTCATTTCTCGTATACTGCAACCAAACACCTCATTGCAGCTTATTTACTGGTTGATATTGAAATACGGTTGTTGTTGTTTTGTTTTGTTTTTATTTTGTTTTTACCTTTTTTGGATCCATTTATTTGGCGGATTTGCAGAAAACACGTGAGCACGTTTATTTCTCTCTAATTTCTGTGTGTGTGTGTGTGTGTGTGTGTGTGTGTGTGTGTGTGTGTGTGTGTGTGTGTGTGTGTGTGTGTGTGTGTGTGTGTGTGTGTGTGTGTGTAAGTATTTTTGTGTGCCTGTGCCTGTGCCTGTGTATATCATCATTTGCCACAATTTTCTATTCAGTGATCCTATATTCCTAAAAGTCCTCAATGAGAGCAGGAGAAAGAAACAGAACGGAAAGTTAGAGCGAGTGAGACTGAAAAAAACGGAGACAGGGAAAAAGCAGACTCACGTACAAAGACAGCCCAAGGGACAAAAGAGCAGAAGTTTTGAACAACGCTGTGCCTTATTCTCTTTGAGGTGTCATCTTCCAGGAGACGCCCCCTCCCCTTCCCATCCCCCAACCTCACACCTCTTTCTTCCCTATATTGAAGGGGAAATTATTTCCATGAAGACAACTGGACTACCACGTTATATCGGCGTGTCTCTCATTTTGAGGCAAGCGAGACAAGACAACATTTTCTCTCTGTTTTGTGTTTTTGTTGTTTTTAACACGAAAGAATGATACATGAAAATATTTGAAATTCCAATCAGCTGCTCGTGCGCTGACAATGGCCGTCAGTGATGTTGGGGAATGGCCACCTCTGGAGACACCCACTAGAAATCGCGTGTCAGACACACAGACACAAGGGAACAGTTCTGACCACGCGCGCGCAAATAAAAGCACTGGTTCTCTTTTACAGAGAGACGCTAACGATGCTGGCTGGCAGCCAGGATGCCTGCTGGGTAGGTCCAATGATCTCTTTTTGAGTTTTCTGAGGAAGTGTAGAAAAGGGTCGTGATACGCGGAAAGCAATATCCCCAGACATGGAGATGTGCAGTGCTGGCGGACACAGCTCAGGCCTTAGTCACCCTCCTCATTGAAGGCCAGGCATTGGATGGATCTCCGTTTCTTTCCAGGTCATAGGTCAGGAAAGGTTTCAACTTTTGTGCGTTATTTCTGGAGAACCATTTTACTGACTTGGATGAAAGACGTGGAGATATACCCCCCTCCCACCCACCCCCAAAAAAGAGAGAAAAAAAACTTCTAGGAATTCATCTCTTCTCATGCGATTTTGATGCAAGGTGAAGGTCAAAGTTTGCTTATTCTGATCTGTAGTGCACGCTTTTAGACGTATTTTGCCATGATTTTCACCGAATGACGTTAACATTTAAGGCTCGTTGGTAATATCATCATTTTCAATTCTACTGATAGAGACAGACAGACAGACAGACAGAGAAGGGGGAAGTACAGAAAGACACAGAGAGACAGACAGACAGACAGAGACAGAGAGAAACAGAGAGAGAGAAAGGAAGAAAAAGCGACATAGAAAGAGAGGGAGACCAGGAGCTGGGGGTTGGGGGGGGGGACGAGTCGGGAGAGGGTAAATGATGGAGGAAAGGAAATGTATGGCAATGTCTGAAAGACAGGAAGGAAGGCAAAGACTGACATCTATGTATGGCAATGGATGAAAGACAGACAGGAAGGCAAAGACTGAACGAAAAGGACAGGGGGGGGGACACTGATAGAAAGAATGGGGGGTGGGGGGGGGGGGGTAAGGGAAGAGGCAAAAAAAAGACTGAAGAAGATTCATGATGGGTGAAAGAGAGCGACAGAGAGGTGTGGGGAGAAGAGGGCGAGAGAGAGAGGCGATTAAAAAAGACACAGAGAGAGAGGTAAGGGGGGGTTGTGGGGGGTTCAGGGAGAGGGAGGAGGAGCAGAAAAAAAGATCAATGGAACAGGAAACATTCTTCGGGAGAGAAAGGAAGCGAGAGAGGGACCAGAGAAAGAAGGCAAGAGAAGAATAAGAGGGAAGAGAGGGAGGCATAAAGGTAGAGAGACAGACAGACAGAGAGAAGCATACAGAAAGGAAAAGAGAGAGAAAGATATAGATAGATAGATAGACAGATAGATAGATAGATATGGGGAGAGAGAGAGAGAGAGAGAAGCACTGAGAAAGGCAAACAGCGAGACAGAAGCACACAGAGGCAACAGGGAGAGAGAAACAGAGAGAAGCACAGAGAAAGACAGAGACAGAGAGACAGATAAGCATAAAGAAAGGCAGACAGCGAGACAGATAGACAGAAGCACACAGAGACAACAGAGAGAGAGAAACAGAGAGAAGCACAGAGAAAGACAGAGACAGAGAGACAGACACAGAGAATGCATGAGGTAGATGAGCGCATGATGTGCCAATAATCATACAATCACGAAAATTGCTGCTTCGCGTGTGATATTACGGCGTCCGGTTGGCACGGCGGCAAAAAAACATTGTTTGTTTGACCAGCTCTGTGTGGGAGGGGGGGGGATAAGTGCATGTGTGGGTGTGTGGATGGACTGGTACATAGATCTGACTGGGTTTTGTTTGCGTGTGCGTGAGCGAGCGGTGTGTAACCATGGCAAGGCAGATGTCTTTCTTGCACTGTCACAGCTTTGTCCCTCGTTCTCTTCACGACCTAAACGCAACAGTGATAAAAAAAATAATAATAAAAACTCTAGGGACAGCTGGACAATACAAGGTCTTCAGAGAACCCCCCCCCCCCCCCCCACCCACCACCCCCTTCCCCTTCAGTCAAGTGCCGGACCGACAGAGAGAGCAATAGAAAGTACATGTGTAAGAGCATGTGCTTGTGTGTTAAGGTCTGTGCGAGCGTGTGCATGTCTCCGAAAGAATGTTGTATGCATGCGGTTGAAAATGTTATATGTATTTTACATAATAGTTTTACGCGTGAATTAATAAACAAGTACACAAGTGAATAATGCACATACCTTTTAACACACACACACACACACACACACACACACACACACACACACACACACACACACACACAAAGGGAGGGGAACAGTTTCAGACGGTGGTGGGTGAAGTGAGCGGGAGACGTAAAGCAATACATTACATCATTGTGATACTTCCTGATTCACACACGAGATGA
Organism: Babylonia areolata; assembly: GCF_041734735.1. Lineage (NCBI taxonomy): Eukaryota > Metazoa > Mollusca > Gastropoda > Neogastropoda > Buccinidae > Babylonia > Babylonia areolata. The sequence goes on along the minus strand of NC_134878.1, from coordinate 2,104,238 downwards.
AGAACGAACACTCATTATTTTACTATCAAAAGGAAATTCTAATTATAGCAACCATCAGAAGTTGAAGGTCACAGGAAATTATAAATACGTGTGCTTACCTGAGCGGGAAACATTCGGAACCATAGAGAAAACATAGATATACAGAACATTTCACAAAGAACAACACAAAGAAGACACAGGCAGTGATACAACAAAAACAACATCAACAACAACAAAAACTCACACATAGACGACATAAAACTAAAATAGACGGAGCGAACAGAATTGTATAGGGTGGTGGTGGTGGTGGTGGTTGTGTGTGTGTATATGTGTGTGTGTGCGTATGTGTGTGTGTGTGTGTGTGCGTGTGTGCCTGCGTGAGTGCGTGCGTGCGTGAAATATGTTTTTATGTCGGTGCGAGCGTGCACGTGTTTGTGTGTGTGTGTGTGTCTGTGTCTGTGTAAATGTGTAAATGTGCACGCGTGTGTGTATGCGTATGTGTTTGTATGTTACCCGGTGTCTCCACACAAAAAACAACAACAACTTAAAACAGACGCAGGGAACATAAATACAGAGGGTTTGTTCAGAACGTAACGAACAACTTACAACCCCCCCCTCCCCCACCCCGCCCTCCCTCCCACTCCCCCTCCACCACCACCACCCCAGCCTCCCACCCTCCCATTAATAACGTATTACCTTTCACAGACAGCGTCCCTCAACTCCCTGACTGGGGAGATCAGTTCCAAGTGTGACAGGAGGACCAGGAAGTATTGCTGACTGGTTCAATCTCCCCACAGTCTACGTCACTGCTGCTGTAGGGGGAACCTGCAACGGGACACCCGCCTGGAATCACGTTTCACATTGCTCTGCAACGGGACACCCGCCTAGAATCACGTTTCACATTGCTCTGCAACGGGACACCCGCCTGGAATCACGTTTCACATTGCTCTGCAACGGGACACCCGCCTGGAATCACGTTTCACATTGCTCTGCAACGGGACACTCGCCTGGAATCACGTTTCACATTGCTCTGCAACGGGACACTCGCCTGGAATCACGTTTCACATTGCTGCTCTGCAACGGGACACCCGCCTGGACAAAAAATAGAGCACGGAGATGAACAGACAGACACACTGACAGAATATCTAATGGACTACTGGTGGCATTTTTGAAAATACATATCATATTCATAGACGGGGACTGGATAAGAGGAGAGACTACATGAAAACTTTCTGCCTGGTTTAATCTTTTTAAGCATTCCATTCGTGTTGCTGGGCAAAATAAACAGACATTTTGTTAGCAAGCAAGCCATCATACGTTTTCGTTTTGTATCAAATTTGACACGCAGACAACTCGCCTAGTTGGACTGGATGTAACAGGTCTGTAGATATGATTTTAGTATGCATCATACCGATAATGTTTCCCAGAAATATTTTTTTCTGCACCACGGAAAGCTAAGTTCCTTCATCAGCACTTTTAGTATATGCACATATGCACATCCACGCACGCACGTACACAAACACACACGCACGTACACAAACACACACGCACGCGCGCATAAACACATACACACACACACACACACACACACACACACAGAGGTAAGGACACATGCACACACACGCATGCGCACACACATGCACGCACGCACACACATGCACACACGCACACACGCACACACACACGCACACACACACACACACACACACACACACACACACACACACACACACACATTTCACACAATTTCCAGAGTAATACCAGGACAGCTATCTCCAGTTTAACGTTTGATATTGAAATCGACATCAAGAATGCATCTTTTTTTTCAAACCTTTTTAGTTTTGTTTGGAATTTAGAACAGACCTGTCGTGTATTTATTTACCGCCCACATTTTCATGTCTCCTCAATGCGGAGATCTGTGAACATGTCTGAAACAGACTCGCAGACTTAGGAAACTCAATTTAAAAAAAAATAATAATAATAAAATAAAAAAAGAAGTAGAGCTGGGGATCTGTTCGTCTCAAAATACATTCCGCTGAAAAACATCTAGCGAGGATAGAAAACATGACGGAGCAGCAACAGACAGACAGAGACAGCAACAGACAGACATACAGACAGCATCAGACAGCAGAGGATAGACAGACATACAGACAGCATCAGACAGCAGCAGACAGACAGAAAGACAAACAGCAGCAGATAGACAGACAGACAGACAGACAGACAGACAGACAGCAGATAGACGGACAGCAGATAGACGGACAGCAGCAGATAGACAGACAGACAGACAGCAGCAGATAGACAGACAGACAAACAGCAGCAGATAGATAGACAGACAGACAGCAGATAGACAAACAGACAGTAGCAGACAGACTAACAGACTGGAATGCATCAGACTACATACATTACGTCCCGCCTCCGCCAGCTCTGCAGTCTGATATTCCAAATCCTCTGTCTTTCGCTGTCAGCCATAAATCTCTTTTCCGGCCAGGAGGGATCTGAATGTTCCCTCCGCCTGTGTGCAAATCGAGTTACCACACTCTAAATGAAATGTAAAAGCCTTCCAAAGACCGAACCTCGACTATCAGTAATGACAAGATTGGATGACAAGTAGTATTTTTCAGCTCCTGACAGGCTATTTATTTTCTCAGCATATCGAGTTCGACAAGGCGTCGGCAACTTTTCCAGGGTGTATGAACAAAATGCTTTCCCCCCTCCACACAATGACAAAAGTCTTCATTCATTTCGTTCCAGGCCCTGATATAGGACGACGTCACATCAACGCTGAAGTTGTAGAAATTATATCAAGTTCTGCTTGTGTCCGTTCTCGTTTCAGTGCTATCCCCAAACTTTTTTCACTTGTGTAATTTCTGCCTGTCCTGAACAATGCATATTTCTCGCCCTTCCGTGGCCCGCCTCACTCCATGTGTCCAAATTTCAACCAGGTTTGTACCCGCATTTCCGCGTCGTCTGCCGGAAGCGCTGTTTGTCTTTTTGCACACGACTCTAAACCTAAAAATAAACTGCCTGTCAACAGTCGTTCACTCATTGTCGTACTTGTGGCGTTGAACTTGTTTTGTTTATTTGTTTATTTGTTTTAATCTGTCAGCTTCTTTCTGACAGATTTACACAGAAAGCGGTTTTATTGTTGTTGTTTGTTGTTGTTGTTGTTGTTTTGTTTGCTTGTTTTTGTGTTGTTGTTTTTGTTTTTGTTAATCGGTCAGCTTCTTTGTGAAAGATTTACACTGAAAATCTATGTTCTGTGTCTGCAAACAAAACCTGTGTCACTTTCCTGTGTATTGTAATAGGGAGGTGAAGGGGCGGTATGGGGGCAGGGTGTTGGGGGTGGGGGGAAGGAGATTAAGGCAAATTGTCGTGCGTCTACAACAATAAGTAACAATATATGTACGTTTCAAAGTTACCTGATGAAAACAAACAAACAAAATAGCATCAGGTCTAGTGACTACGCATGATTGTTTTTCTTCACATCCTACAAAGTAAGTGGTAGTCTTAAGGATGTTGAAGACCTGTGTAGATTGAAAGATTTGTATTGTGATGTCTTGTGTTGTCTTGTTGTGTCGAATATTCCCCATACATTTTAATATTATATGATATATCATATTACACACACACACACACACACACACACACACACACACACACATATATATATATATGTGTGTGTGTGTGTGTGTGTGTGTGTGTGTGTATGTGTGTGTGTGTGTGTGTGTGTGTGTGTGTGTGTGTGTGTGTGTGTTTATGTATACAGGGATACACAGTCGTGACAGCGGTTGCACACACACACACACACATACATCAACACACACAGAGACATTCAGAGACTTCTTGTTCGCCTCTTCACAGTGTCAGTCCAGCCCGTTTGATGAATGACGTCATCCTCTCCAAGTCCTGTCTGGAGCCACGAAGCGTGGTGTGCAGTAGGGTTGGTGTCGTCCTCTCCAAGTCCTGTCTGGAGCCACGGAGCGTGGTGTGCAGTAGGGTTGGTGTCGTCCTCTACATGTCCTGTCAGGCGCCATGGAGCTTGGTGTGCAGCAGGGTTGGTGTCGTCCTCTCCAAGTCCTGTCTGGAGCCATGGAGCTTGGTGTGCAGCAGGGTTGGTGTCGTCCTCTCCAAGTCCTGTCTGGAGCCATGGAGCTTGGTGTGCAGTAGGGTTGGTGTCGTCCTGTCTGGAGCCATGGAGCGTGGTGTGCAGTAGGGTTGGTGTCGTCCTCTCCAAGTCCTGTCTGGAGCCATGGAGCGTGGTGTGCAGTAGGGTTGGTGTCGTCCTCTCCAAGTCCTGTCTGGAGCCATGGAGCGTGGTGTGCAGCAGGGTTGGTGTCGTCCTCTCCAAGTCCTGTCTGGAGCCATGGAGCTTGGTGTGCAGTAGGGTTGGTGTCGTCCTCTCCAAGTCCTGTCTGGAGCCATGGAGCGTGGTGTGCAGTAGGGTTGGTGTCGTCCTGTCTGGAGCCATGGAGCTTGGTGTGCAGCAGGGTTGGTGTCAGCCACACGGTGTCTCTGAGCCCCTTCAGGTCTGGAGAATGTGTTCTGCTGTTTGGTCTTCGAGACAGAACACGGAGAGAGAGGGGCTGAGAGGATGGGTGGGAAAGAGAGAGAGGGGGAGGAAGAGAGAGGTAGACACAGAGAGAGGGGGGGTTGTATTTCTTTCGCAACTAATTAAAAGTACCCTCGTTCCCATTATCGTTTCACAGTTCTCTCGTGCAAGGGCCGATGTCTCATCTTATCGTGTGTTTGGGAAATTGAAAGAAGTGAGTTTTTACATGTCTGCTACAGTTTCTCTGATGTTTGCCTCTTTCTCTCCTCCTCTCCAAGTGACATGAAGGCGGTCGCGGCACAGATGAAACACAAAAACACCGTCTCCGAACCCACGTGCAGGCGCATGAAAGAAAGAAAATGGAAGACAGAAAAGGACAGGTCCTCGCTATGTAAAGGGTATCCTGCTCTTTTAACCTCTTATTGGTGTTGTCTTTTGCCTTTAAATCCTTATCAGCCTTATCTTTCGCCTTTAACTCACTCAGTACGGCCAGTCCTCTCTTCTCCTCTACACAGACCCCTCGGATGTCCAGTGGGTGTCTGAATGACCCAACCTTTAGCTTCCGTCGTCAGAATTGTGGTATTCTTTGTCAACATTCACCTCTTCAGAAAAAAAAGAGCCTTCCGCTTGCAATATTTTGATGATGGTAACTGGGGTGAAACGCTGTTAACGTCGTCTCTTTCGCCGTTCGTATGGAGAGAGTTAAAACCTTGTGAAATGAACAGGAGAAGAGGAAGATGTTGGAATTATTATGAACCCTGTCCCGTGAGACTGAAACCGTTGTTGTTGTTTTCACGAATTACTTTATTTAGATTTTGACTTTCAGTCTCAAGCCTTTCGTTGTCACGCACATGGACACACCCACACGCACACATACCCATTCATTAACTCTTTACTCACTCACTTAATCCCTACGCTGAGGAAAAGACATTGTCTACGTACAATTGCGCACGCACACAGACGTAATCTATACATACACAGACACACAGACAAACTAAGGACACACACAGCCTGATTCTCAGAACTACAAGACAAGAAAACTACAAACCTCTGAACCCAGATAGTCGAAGGGAAATAGCATTTTCCTGACACACGATAGCCCCAACCCATTTGTAACCCCGTTGAATTTTACCCCTGGGTAAAATTTGGCTAGCCAACACTGACACACCTAGGGGGTTTGTGCTGACGAGGCTGGAATGACACACCTAGGGGTCTGTGTTGAAATGACACACCTAGGGGTCTGTGTTGACAAGGCTGGGATGACACACCTAGGGGTCTGTGTTGACAAGGCTGGGATGACACACCTAGGGCTCTGTGTTGACAAGGCTGGAATGACACACGTAGGGGTCTGTGTTGACAAGGCTGGAATGACACACCTAGGGGTCTGTGTTGACAAGGCTGGGATGACACACCTAGGGCTCTGTGTTGACTAGGCTGGAATGACACACCTAGGGGTCTGTGTTGACAAGGCTGGGATGACACACCTAGGGCTCTGTGTTGACTAGGCTGGAATGACACACGTAGGGGTCTGTGTTAATTAGGCTGGAATGACACACCTAGGGGTCTGTGCTGGAATGACACACCTAGGGGTCTGTGCTGGAATGACACACCTAGGGGTCTGTGTTGAAATGACACACCTAGGGGTCTGTGCTGGAATGACACACCTAGGGGTCTGTGTTGAAATGACACACCTGGGGGTCTGTGTTGAAATGACACACCTAGGGCTCTGTGTTAACTAGGCTGGAATGACACACCTAAGGGTCTGCGTTGACTTGGCTGGAATGACACACTTAGGGTTCTGTGTTAACTAGGCTGGAATGACACACCTAGGGGTCTGTGTCGAAATGACACACCTAGGGGTCTGCGTTGACTAGGCTGGTTCCAGACCCCCGGGGAAAAACTTCAACAAGTGAGAACCGCAACTCTCTCCTCTTCCTCTGCCGGATGGGATCAGAGGTTGCTCCAGGCTAGCTTGAAATTATCCTCGGCGGTTTTTTGTTCATTGTTTTTATATCGGGGGGGGGGGGTGGGGGGGGGGGGGGGGAGGGGGGAAGCGGGGGCAGTAAGAATGAACAACGCAGAATTCCCCCCACGTTATATTGTAACAGAGTGAAAGAAGGGGTACGTTCAATACACGCTAGCCTAAAACGACCTCCCCCAACCCTCACCCCCAACCCCACCCTTTTTTTTTCTTCCAATACCTTGATTAAACCTACAGAAGGGGCCAAATACCAACTAGGGGGGTGTGGGGACTGGGAGTCACTGGAGGACAGCCAGGAGTGGTAAAAATGGGTAAAACCTACAGGGGGGGGGGGGGGTAGATTTAGGCTGTTACACCGGTATCTCGTTGTGATGTCGTTTGCACGGAGAGTTCCGATGAACGGCTGCCGAGGCGAACAGTGAAGTACATCGTTGATGTATTGACTCTCATCATGAGAGATACTCCCCGACCGAAACGATCACCAGGACACATCAAAGACAGGATTCCTTCCCTTGGAACGAACTGCCATTTTCTTTCGTTTTTATTAAAGACCCGGTTAATGAATGTTCCAGGAGGGATCTCTTTTTTTTTTCAACTTGTTTCCTACAAACGGGAAGACTCTTGGCGACAAATAATGTGTGTGTGTGTGTGTGTGTGTGTGTGTGTGTGTGTGTGTGTGTGTGTGTGTGTGTGTGTGTGTGTGTGTGTGCGTGTGTGTGTGTGTGTGTGTGTGTGTGTGTGTGTGTGTGTGTGTGTGTGTGTGTGGAACTAGGTCCGGGATGTTTCGAGATGCGTATGCAGAAGACAATGATCATGGCATCACATCACTACCAGACACGTTCCTGTCTGTCTGTCTGCTTGTCTGACTGACTGTGTCTCTGGAGTTGAGTCTCTCTTTCTCTGTCCCCATTATCTCTGTTTATCCGAATCTCTGTCTCTCTGTCTCTGTCTCTGTCTCTCTCTCTCTCTCTCTCTCTCTCTCACTCACTCCCTCTCCCTCTTCTCTCTCTTGCGAAGTTACATCCCACATATGTACCCCAGCGTGGAAAAGAGAGGCAGGCAGAAACGTTGGAAAAGAGAAATAACCCGAACCTCAAGGAACGTGAAAGTAAAACCGAACCCGTTGACTGAGCTGACAAGAACACTGCTCAGTGAAGGACTTTCCTTTCATTCAGATCACACAGGACTTACAGGTTAGGGTGTCAGTCACCACTCTGTGTTCGGACATCATCAGCTGCATGACTATCGCTCCGGAAACACACACACACACACACACACACACACACAAGAAACAAACAAACAAAACCAAAAAAACGACACCATCGGAAAGTTCACAGAAAATAGGAACCGTACTCCAACCTCACACCACACAGATCCCATGTCTCCAACGTTTCAGCAGTTAAGGGGTTTAAGCAAAAAGTTTGGGGGGGGGGGTTGGGGGGGGGTTAATACACCACTTTCCACCCACCCAAACCCATGCCTCCTGCAGCGATACCAGCGACACTTCTAAAAAATACCAGCAGCACGGGGCCTGCTTCCACTAACACACTGCACTAACACACTGCACTAACACACTGCACTAACACACTGCACTAAAAGACTGCACTAACACACTGCACTAACAGACTGCACTAACACACTGCACTAACACACTGCACTAACACACTGCACTAACACACTGCACTAACACACTGCACTACTGAAAGACTGCACTAACACACTGCACTACTGAAAGACTGCACTAACACACTGCACTACTGAAAGACTGCACTAACACACTGCACTACTGAAAGACTGCACTAACAGACTGCACTACTGAAAGACTGCACTAACAGACTGCACTACTGAAAGACTGCACTAACACACCTCACTACTGAAAGACTGCACTAACACACTGCACTAACACACTGCACTAACACACTGCACTAACACACTGCACTACTGAAAGACTGCACTAACACACTGCACTACTGAAAGACTGCACTAACACACTGCACTACTGAAAGACTGCACTAACAGACTGACCTACTGAAAGACTGCACTAACACACTGCACCACTGAAAGACTGCACTAACAGACTGCACCACTAAAATACTGCACTAACACACTGCACCACTAACACACTGCACTAACACACTGCACTACTGAAAGACTGCACCAACACACTGCACTACTGAAAGACTGCACTAACACACTGCACTACTGAAAGACTGCACTAACAGACTGCACCACTAAAATACTGCACTAACACACTGCACTACTGAAAGACTGCACTAACACACTGCACCACTGAAAGACTGCACTAACACACTGCACTACTGAAAGACTGCACTAACACACTGCACTACTGAAATACTGCACTAACACACTGCACTACTGAAAGACTGCACTAACACACTGCACTACTGAAAGACTGCACTAACACACTGCACTACTGAAAGACTGCACCAACACACTGCACTACTGAAAGACTGCACTAACACACTGCACTACTGAAAGACTGCACTAACACACTGCACTACTGAAAGACTGCACCAACACACTGCACTAACACACTGCACTAACACACTGCACTACTGAAAGACTGCACTAACAGACTGCATCACTTAAAGACTGCACTAACAGACTGCACTAACAGACTGCATCACTGAAAGACTGCACTAACACACTGCACTACTGAAAGACTGCACTAACAGACTGACCTACTGAAAGACTGCACTAACAGACTG
>NC_134878.1:2060000-2090000 GCF_041734735.1 Babylonia areolata | reverse complement strand
TAACTTTTTAGAAGGTCACACAAAAAAAACACAAAAAAAACACACACACACACACAAAAAAAAAACCTTTCGATCTTTAAATATGACAGAGAGAGAAACATTGAATCCATGTCATCGTCTCACTGATGAAGGCAAAAGATCATTGTTGTTGTTTCCACATTAGGAATGAGGATCCCAATGACGAGAAACTGAAACACAAACACAAACATTGTTATAAAGAATATTACTTAAAATGTACTAAAAAAAGAAGAACATTTAATGTTGCGCATGTTTGATAAATGCTCTGAAAAGAAATATGTTTTGTTCAAATTTGTTAGATTCATTAAAACTATATTAGCTGAATTCTGATTGTAACTGTCACCTCATACATATATGTATATTCAAATGAGAACATATATCATAAATGAATACTTGAATTGTGTGCTCATGTACCTGTGTACGATTTGTCGCAGACTTAAACATTGTGGTCATGTGGAATTTGATATATCATTTATAGAATTTTTTTGTTTTTTTGTTTCATTTGTTGTTTAAATTCTATTTTCAGTTTGAATATGTTTTGAAAGAATTGACTGCATGAGTGAGTTTGTAAAAAGGACTGATTGTTGTTCACTGACTTACTTTTTTTTTTTTTTTTGCCCCTGCACTGCTCTTTGCAATTTTTTTCTGTAATGGTATGATTGTGTTTTTTAGATCCATGTGCCCCTGTGGATTTTTTTTAAATTTCACTGTTCACCGTTCACTGTATCACACACACACACACACACACACACACACACACACACACACACACACACACACACACACACACACATCTATATATGCATTATATGTATGTATATATATATATATATATGTGTGTGTGTGTGTGTGTGTGTGTGTGTGTGTGTGTGTGTGTGTGTGTGTGTGTTAGATATCGGGATACCGAGATGGATACAGAGAGAGAGAACAATACATCGAGATTTCAGAACAGAGACTGGAAGCAGCCCAAGTCTGAAGGAAAGTCTTTATGGAAAATCCAATTCAAACGGCCACTTCCTTATCACTGGCGGCTCTGTAACCTCGGTTCAAGATCGTTTGTCCACTAGGACTGAACGTAGGTCTAGGCAGCTCAACAGCAGCACTACAGCCTCCATATGTCGACTCCCTCCACGTTAAACTTGGTGCTGACGAAGTGAGACAGAAAACATCACGGAGGGAGCTACCGGTACCAGAGGACATCCATTTTCCCTTTCATTATAGCACGGTGATGCGATGGTGAAATTAATTAAGTACAGTATTGGGTCTGTTTCATGGAAGGCAAAGAAAGTAATCAGAACCAGAAAAAGGAAATGAGAACATAACATTTGAGATGGACTTCAAAGAACAAAGATTCAAACTGTTGGTAGTTGCTTTTTTTTTTAAACAAATGTCATAGTTTACTTAGGGATCGTACACTGGTGAAATTGAATGAGGAAATATTAGGGTCTAAGTTCATTAAATGATCTTGACTGTCTGTTTCCCCGTATGCTGTCACACACAGATACACACACATAAACACACATACACAGACATACAGACATACATCACACGGATATATCTTGCAGTTGCCAGTGGTAGCTAGATGGTCAATCCATGTACTGCATGTTTCAGTTCGGACATACTTTTGCTAAAGTGTTGCTCTGGTGTGAGAGCGCGTTTGTGAGTGTCTGTGTGTGTGTGTGGGGGGGGGGGGGGGGGGGGGGCTGAGGGGGGGGGATAAATGGGAAGGAGTGGGGTTGGGTGTTTGTAATCCTTTCAACACGACAGGAGTCGGTCAATGACATCTGAATTTGTCACAAGCACAGAAAGCACCATGCACCTCGATTATATCATCGTTGATCAGTGTTGAAACATTTAACACGGACAACCCAGAAGAGTGGAAACTCAAAGCAGCAGAATCTTCAAGTACACACAAAAAAGACTTCCTGTGCTGCAGCTGGTGAGAAACTGCTACAACCGATCATTGTTTGTGGAGAAAAATAGAAAACAACTTCCTAACATCTTTATGAAGGTTTGACAGCCAGTATTCAGTGAGCAATATTTGCTAATGAAGTAAACACAAACACGCTACATTGATATTAATTGTTTTACCGTATAAAATACATACATGTCAACAAGTGGAAATTTAAAAGACACCAAACCCAATTCAAATGTTTTCAATGCAGCTGATGTTAGCTGATCTGTGTTACTCACTAAGATATTCACCTGCATAAAATTGTTCATAGCATTACACCGAATATAATCATGTTTTTAAAGGAATTCGTGAAGCTAAAAAAAACACAAAATAGAATTTTTAAAACGATCATTAGATGTAAAGGACATACAGTTTCAATTGTTTTTTGTTTTCCTTGTTTTGGTGGCGTCTTCATGTCAGATTAATTGAGAGATACAAATATTTTTAACGCTCTTCAAATTAATTTTAAAAAAAAATCATTTGTGCATTTCTGTTTTCTTTTTCTTTTTGAATTGTTTGGAGTTTAAAGAACTGCACACTTGCAACAAAGCAGGTGCCCCCTTTTTACCCTGATGTGGATGGGAGGAAGCATATGATGCTACTCTTGTAAATTGAAATGTCTGTTACCGTTATTTGTGCCAATTAACTTGTTTTTCATTTTGTGTTCCCGTTTTCGAGAGAGTGGTTGAGAGCTAGGGAGGAGTGAGGTTGGAAATTCCTACAAAAAAACAATCAGAAATGCAAAACTCTTTAAGAACGAAGACTGTTCAAAAGAAGCGCATTTCCCTTCTTGCTGTCACTTTAGCACTTTCTTCTGAATCATGCAAAACAACCCTCACAGCCCCGTCCACCACCACCCCCACCCCACTCCCATTCTCTCTCTCTCTCTCTGGGGGGGGGGTATGTGTGTGTGTGTGTGTGTGTGTGTGTGTGTGTGTGTCTCCTCTCTCACTTTCTCTCCATCTCTCTCCCTCCTCCCTCACTTTCTCTCCATCTCTTTCTCCTCTCTCTCTCTCTCTCTGTTTTCTCCCCCCCCCCTCATACCCCTTTCCTCCCCTCCTTTCCCCCTCCTCCAAAACAGCCCCCACCCCCCACCTCCCCACTAATCATCAGCACTCTCACCAAGCCGTCTTTTTCTTCCTCCAGTCCCACCCCCCTTCCCCCCGTCCCCCCCTCCCCCCAATGAAGACAGGCCCAGTCCTCCAAGGGCCTTGCTGTCAGCAGGAAGCGGCGTTTATGCGTTGCACGTGCAGGAGCGGGACAGGACAGGTCAGCGGTGTGAAGTGGCCGTGTCTGTGATTCACTGTGACTGACGGGCCGTACATGTCACCGGAATGACCTCTCCGTCTGCTGGGGGTGGGCGCTGGGGGTGGGGGAGGAGCGTTGGGAGGGGGTTGGGGGTGGTGGCTTACGCTGGGGATGGGGGAGAAGGGTTGGGAAGGGGCGTGGGGGGGTGGCTTACACGCTTAGTTTCTTCTCCCTATTCTTGGTTGGTTGATGTGTGCGTCTGTGTATTGGGGGGGGGGGGGGAGGGAAGTGTGTGTGTGTGTGGACTGTGAATTAAAGAACTCCCTCATCACGTCTTTCCTACAGAGAAAGTGAGTCAGCCAACACAAAAAGAGTCGGACACCATCCACCACGAGGATGGACATGAAATGACAACCCACACTGAAGTGACGGTGATAACAGCGTGAATAGCGTGACCCCAGATTGTGACACCTCTGTTGTTTCATAAAGATAACTGGTGAGGCTGAGATCACGTGATGATGATGTCACCAGGGAGGTTCGTTCAGGTCGGAGATAATGTTACAGGGTTGTCTTCTATGCTTGGATTAAACCGTTTGTTTTTGAAATTATCACAATAAAAAACACAGTGACAAGACAACAAGAATGTCTTTCTGTCGAGGCCTGTCCCAATGTACATACATGCAAACACTATGTATGTGACGGATGTCTGAACAAGTAAAAATGTAAACATTGTAGTTTGACTTATCTACGCTGCCTGATATTCGTAATACTTCCCGGCGTCCGAAAGGCGATAGAGTGTAGGACAGACAGACAGACAGAAGGACACACACACACACACACACACACACACACACAATTCTTCTTTTTTTTCTCTTTTCTTTTTTTTTTCAGATGGCTTGATGTAAAAAAAAAATATAAAAAAAAGCAGTCGTTGCTTATTCAATTACCATCTTGAAATAAAAAAAAATTGACTTTGACTTTGACTTTGACTTTCACACACACACACACACACACACACACACACACACACACACACACACACACACACACACACACACATGTAAAAAGAGAGGCATACTCTTTAAAAAAGAAAAAAAAAAAAAAAAACAACTGAAACAGGACTGATGACACTCAAAGCAGAACATTTCTCCCTCCTGTTGTTGACACAACACAAGCAACGTCTTCTTCAGCAACTCGGGTAGAGACACATCCTCACTCCGTCCCTCCTTCACCCCCCCCCCCCCTCTCACCCCCACCCGTCTGCCACCACCACCACCATCTTTAGCACCACCAACACCAGTCTGCTTCCTCCACCCCATGAACCCACCACCCCCATGAACCCACCACACCCTCTCTCGTCCAACCCCCACCCCCACCCCCCGACCCGGCCATCATCTTCCTGTTCCTTTCTCCAGTCTCCATCCACGTCCAGATTGAATGGACACACAGTTGCAAGGTTTCCGCTGTCACCCGGAAAGTGGCCATCACTGTTCGGCACGTGCACGGACACGACGGATGAGCTTCTGAACTGACTGCGGTCTGTGATTCATTGAGATGGACTGTCCTGTCTCCTTCTGCCCCACCCCACCACCACGCCCCCCTCCTCCAATCTGGAGCCAGGAGTAAAAAAAAAAAAAAGGGGGGGGGGGGGGGAAGAAGGATTTAATTGGATGATAGGTAGAAGAATCGTTGTGAAGCCTTCACTTCTGTCCTGACAGTCCTCTGCTGCGTCAGTCCTGTCCGCCCAAGGACACAGCGCGGCTGTTGTCAGAGGTACAATGCAGGGTGCCTTGATGCACGTGCATGGGAATGACTCCTCGATGTAACCCCTTGATGGGGGAACTTTGGTGAAATGATATCATTTCGATGTGCAGTTTCTAGTTTCCGTGTATTTTTTCAGTGGTGTAATCAATGAATTTCGTGAACAAAAGTACTGCATTCCCAGTTCAGTTCAGTTCAGTTAGTCAAGGAGGCGTCACTGCGTTCTGGCAAATCCATATACGCTACACCACATCTGCCAAGCAGATGCCTGACCAGCAACGTAACCTAACACGCTTAGTCAAGCCTTGAGGGAAAAAAACTTACAAATAAATGGATAAATCGTCAAATAAATAGATAAATAGATAAACAGATGAATAGATAACTAAATAAAAGAATGCTGGCGTGGCACCCTGACCTGTAAGCTCAGTTTCATGTCAGTGAGATAACAACTGTGGTGACGATGACTCTATGTGTGTGTGTGTGTGTGTGTGTGTGTGTGTGTGTGTGTGTGTGTGTGTGTGTGTGCATAAATGTTTCACACAGAGAGTCAGCTCGTATGTGCTGAAAGAATGTGTGAATGGGTTTTTTTTAAAACACACACTGAATAAAACAACATACAAAAATCACTGGGGGGTATAAATTTGGTTAGATAACAAGAGAGACAGAACACCGTGTCGAGCAGCACAATGCATTGAACAGTGCAGCACGTGCCACGTCGTCAGCATTGACAGGCCCCGGGTCCCCCCAGTCATAAACAACACACCGGAATGATTGGTCTCCCCTTCCTCAAACCACGTGCTCTTCCGTCACGCATATTGTACCCCTCCCCCCACCCCCGCCCCCCACCCTTCGCCCACCTCTTCATCACATCACGTGCGCTTCCGTCACTCATCTTGTACACCCCCCTCCACCCTCCTTCCTCAAACCACGTGCTCTTCCGTCACTCATATTGTACACCCCCCCTCCTTCCTCAAACCACGCGCTCTTCCTTCACTCATATTGCACCCCCCCCCCCTCAAACCACGTGCTCTTCCGTCACTCATATTGTACACACCCCTCACCCCCCTCCTTCCTCAAACCACGTGCTCTTCCGTCACTCATATTGTACCCCCCCCCCCCTTCCTCAAACCACGTGCTCTTCCGTCACTCATATTGTACACCCCCCCCCCCTTCCTCAAACCACGTGCTCTTCCTTCACTCATATTGTACACCCCCCTCCCCCCTCCTACCTCAAACCACGTGCTCTTCCTTCACTCATATTGTACACCCCCCCCCCCCCCCTTCCTCAAACTAAGTGCTCTTCCGTCACTCATATTGTACACCCCCCCCCCCCCTTCCTCAAACCACGTGCTCTTCCGTCACTCATATTGTACACCCCCACCCCCCCCACCCCCTTCCTCAAACTAAGTGCACTTCCGTCACTCATATTGTACACCCCCCCCCCCCTTCCTCAAACCACGTGCTCTTCCGTCACTCATATTGTACACTCCCCCCCCCCCCTCCTTCCTCAAACCACGTGCTCTTCCGTCACTCATATTGTACACACACCCTCCCCCACTCCTTCCTCAAACCGCGTGCTCTTCCGTCACTCATATTGTACACACACCCTCCCCCACTCCTTCCTCAAACCACTGCTCTTTGTCTCTCTGTCTCTCTCTTTCTCTATCTCTCTCTCTCTCTCTCGCTCTCTCTCTCTGAGAGAGACCGGGACCCCGACGTGGATGTCATCCTGAAAGGCACTAAGCCCCACACAGACAGCGGACGACAACAGTACACTGTAAATATCACTGCTAGCGTTGACCCTACAAATCCTCTTCTAAGTAAATGTCACCAAAACTCTTATCAACTTGCCAAGAGAGAGAGAGGAGAGAGAGACAGACAAACAGACAGATAAACAGACAGACAGACATCAGCGCACGAAAGAAAGAAAGAGAACCCACAAAATCGGGCATGGGATTTTTTGTTCGCTTCTTGCCTGAAAGATTCCTTACAATCGTAACAGAACTGATGAATTGCAGAAGCAACTGAAATTCCTCCGACTGGATTCAAACCACCACCACCACCACCACCATCCCATCCCCTTTCCCCCACCCCTTCCCCCACTCCCCCCACTGATGATGTAAATGACGTGGACTGGTAACAAACTGTGCAGGCTTCTCGCTGGTAATTGTGCAGACAGAGTGAAAAAGTTGGGAAGCGCTTGCATAAAATCGATGGACTTGAAAGAAAAAGGAAAAAAGGGTCCATTGCCAGTCAGCCGACCTCCTTCACACTGACTGTAAATGGCAAGCAGTCCATTGCAAGTCAGCTGACCTCCTTCACACTGACTGTAAATAACATGCAGTCCATTACACGTCAGTAGACCTCGCATCACACTGACTGTAAATGGCATGCAGTCCATTACACGTCAGTAGACCTCGCATCACACTGACTGTAAATAACATGCAGTCCATTACACGTCAGTAGACCTCACTTCACACTGACTGTAAATGACATGCAGTCCATTACACGTCAGTAGACCTCACTTCACACTGACTGTAAATGGCATGCAGTCAAACATTACACGTCGGCCGACCTCCCTTCACACTGACTGTAAATGGCATGCCGTCAAACATTACAAGTCAGCTGACCTCCCTTCACACTGACTGTAAATGGCATGCAGTCCATTTCAAGTCAGCTGACCTCCTTCACACTGACTGTAAATGGCATGCCGTCAAACATTACACGTCAGCTGACCTCCCTTCACACTGACTGTAAATGGCATGCAGTCCATTGCAAGTCAGCTGACCTCCTTCACACTGACTGTAAATGGCATGCCGTCAAACATTACACGTCAACTGACCTCCCTTCACACTGACCGTAAATGGCAAAGAGTCCATTACACGTCAGTAGACCTCACTTTACACTGACTGTAAATGACATGCAGTCAAACGCGGAAAGCGGGGGGGCGGGGGGGGGGGGGCATGGACTTTCTCACTCTCCCATATCTCGCTTGATTTCAAGAAGTATGAGGATTTACGGGTCTTTTTTGTGTAGTGTAGTGTAGTGTAGTGTAGCGTATGTTCACGTACAAACAAGGACACACACACACACACACACACACACACACACACACACACACACACACACACACAAATTGAGAGGATACGAAGGTGTCACATGAGCTCTCAAATACAAAGCATGTACATAAATACATATTTTGACGGAAACCTGCACACAAAAAAGACATGCTTTTTTCACAAGTATTGGGTGAGGAGGGGGGCGTGTAACTAAGAGGGTGGGTGGGGTTGTGGCTGAGGCGGCAGGAGAGAGATGAGTTGTGGAGGGAATGTGTCACAGAGGTTCTGGAGGCCAGTGGGAATCACGGTTATTTATCTGTCATATTTAAACCCCGCCTGGACAATGTCAGCTGAACAAATACATCGTGCAACCCAGACACTTGAATCAGGTCACACACATCGCTTCTGGGGCAGAGGGTTGGAGCGCGCGGTGTTTATTCTTTTGTTGTTGTTGTTGTCGCTGTTCTTTGTTTGTTCGTTTGTTGTTGTTTTTCTTTCTTTCTTTCTTTTGGTTGGTCGATTGTTTTTGGTCAGTTTTTTTTCCTGGTTTTCTTCTCTGTTTCTGCAAACCAAAAGAAAACTGGTGACAGAAGCAGAAGCGATAAGAAAACGTTTTGGAATTAGGGCATATTAAGTGAGTTTCGTTTTCAGGTTAAGGTCATAGAAGAGTTAATCTTTTTTTCTTATTCTTATTCTTCTTTTTTTTCCCTTTTTTTTTTACATAGCTTTACTCTTCTGTCTGAATATATGTCCCGAAGATCTATAAGAATCTCGTTGATCCAACGCTTATCACAAACACCTCTCGAGTATGATTATCCCACGAGATAACTGTTAGCAGACTGGGATTACAAGTATTCGGGTGTCCTTTTCCCACATGGGTGTCCTTTTCCCACAAGGGTGTCCTTTTCTAACATGAACCCACAAGAACCCACATGGCTTGACCATATCGATGACTAAGATAAATATAGATCACAAATTTATCTCTTTTTTTTCCAACAGGGACACATACAAACTATCATGGCTTGACCATTTCCCAGCAAATCCAGGGAAGAAATGTCCGCGCAATATCAGTGACACTTCCAACGTCTTTTCATCGAATAGCATATTCTCGGTGATTTTTTTTTCCAACTCCTTTCAGACACGCTCTCCTGGGAACCGTGACGTGAGGACTGCAGCGTGGATGCAAATGGCTGTCAACTACCAGCATTCTCCGTGACCACGGCCATTCGTCTGCAGCTCTGTGGGCTCGTGCCGCCATCTCCATCAATATTTCAAACTCCCGGACCGTTTTCTGGAGTAGTAAACTCGTTTCACGTCTGGGCGTGACCCGGGGTCTATCAGGGGGTCTGTTTTGAATATTAAACACTTCCACCCCCTCCCCCCACCACCCTCCCTTTGTCTCCGGGCCGATCGTTGGGCGGAATAACTCCGTCAGATACGGAAATGTTCCTTGCAGAGTCCAGTCCCTTTGTCTGACGGCCATTGTCTCTGAGGGTTGACACTCGGAGAGAAAGAGAGGGAGGAAGGAGGAGCAGGAGGGGAGGTGGAGAGGAGGGAGGAAGAGTTGCCGGGAATTGCTTTTCAACTCGTTCCGGCTGTTCAGCTATTGATCCACAACTCGTTCGACAGAAGACAGAACATGTGGTGAGGGGTGTGTGTGTGGGGGGGGGGAGGGGGAGTGTGGGGGGGAGGGGGGTGGACAGAGTGGTGGGTGGTGATGATAGGACGGTGTAGGAGTGGAGGAAGTCCACAACTGAACGCGGAAGGCGACGGTTTGCTGTTTTTGCACGTTAATGATGTTTGCCCGAGGCCAAGATGCTTACCTGTGGGCTTCAGGCTGGCCGTAAATTACCAAGCCTCTTTACACACCGCGCCTGCAACGTTTGTTTGTGTGTGTGCCTTCTGACAGCCCTGAGGCCGTCCTTCAGCCCAGCACACGTCCACTGCAGGGCGACACGCCAGCTCCTATCGGAATGTCTGTCACTGCCAGACGGGACAAAGTGCCGTACGATATGGCAATGAGTGGACAGAGGAGACACTGATTGGACAATAGTTACGACGCACGCGCAATGCCATCTCGTGACTGTGACGTCAGAGGATCGTTTTCCATTGCCTGGCAGTGGGACCGAACGGGCCGAGGGCAGTGCCGACAACTGGACTGATTGAACCACTTTCCTCTTTGTCCTCCGCTCACTTCCTTTGTTGGAATCGGATGTTCGGGTGGGGTCGGTTCCTTCGGTATTATATCAAATGAAGCCCCAACACCCTCTCTCTCTCTCTCTCTGTCTCTCTGTATCTGTCTGTCTGTCTGTCTGTCTGTCTGTCTGTCTCTCTCTTTCTCTGTGTCTCTCTATGTCTCTATGTCTCTCTGTACTCACTCAGTATCTGTACCGGTTGTATCTATGCCTCAGTATTGCTGTCTCTCTCTGTCTTCTTCTTTCTCTATCTCAATCAGATACGTACGTGACACAAATAACAATAGCGAGAAGGGGTTATGAAATGTTGGAATTGCAGAATCCTCAAAACTGGGTTAGTTGTTTCGTTCAGAAATTGATTGAATGTTTTGCTTTGTTTTACCAGGCAAATTAATTTAATAGTTTTTTTGCTTTTCCATAAACCGTAAAGAGGAAAATAAGTTCAACTGAACGTTCAATCTTCCCGTTCTCTTCGGAAATTGCTGAAATAAATCCTCAACCAATCAAAAAAGGTAATGAAGAAAAACAATAAAATGATCATCTTCTTACGGTGATGATAACGATTACAACGTCGATAATGAGTACGATAATGGGAGCAATAATGATGATGATAACGATGACATTGATGACGGTCTTTGTCATATTATGAAGGTGCTTCGTTAATTTGTAGAGAGATTCATGAAAGTCGTGCCATTAGGAATGTATCCCGTTGGTATGATGCAAGTGACGACAAGCAGTGCACCTAGTGACACTGGACACATCGCAGATATTACTCTGTACCACTAGATACACTCACATACTTACGACTGTTTATAGTTCTGGTAACATTGCTTTCATTCAACGCCTGTCGATCATACATATATACTGTCATAGCTGAACTCCACTGACCCTTATCTTTTTGACAGATTGGATTCGTTTTGCCAGATACTAAAACTGTTATGTAGTAGTAGCAGCAGTAGTAGTTGTAGTAGTGGCCTCAGCTGGAGCAACATCAACAGTTGTATTTCATACAGAACACCCCCGCACTCACTGCCTCATTTACACACACAGACTCACACAGACACAGACACACACAGACACACACACACACACACACACACACACACACACACACACACACACACACACACACACACACACACACACACTTTTTCTTCTTTTTTTCTTTTCCTTCTATCATTTTGATTTATTGTCCTCTTCTTCTTTTTCGTCTTCGCTTCTTGTTCCTTTTCTTTATCTCATGTTCATCTCTCATGCTCCTTTTCCCTTCTTCTTACACTGCTTTTTTCTGCCCGTTTGTCAGCTGGATCCGGAGAGTGTCATACGGGCTGTGCATTTGCACATTTAGAAATACATTTCATCGGATAAGGCGATCACCGGCTTATCGCTTCATCTGTATTCCTGAAGGGTTGTATGCATTTGCAAATTTATTAAACGTATATTTTTTTTTAGATGGGAATATTAAGATATGCTCTCAATTTCTGAAGGAGGTTGACATATGCAAATCAAAGCTTGCAAAGAAAACAAGAAAGAAAGGAGAAAATGGATAAAATGATTATCAAAGGAGAGTTGTATTCTGCTTGTGTGTGTGTGTGTGTGTGTGTGTGTGTGTGTGTGTCTGTGTGTATGTTTGTTTGTTGAGGGGAGGCGTGGGGGGGGGGGAGGGGCGGGTCTCTGTGCGCACACAAATGCAAATCACAACACTATGACTTATTTAAAGGGTAGGGAGTTCAGATCCCACGGTGTTTCTTTTTATCAGACAAAAGGGGAAAATACAGGGCTGCCCTGAGGGAAACAAAATCTGTTCTGCACTCCATCACATACATACATACATACATACATAATACGAATGGATGAATGAACGAATGAGTGAATAAATGAATGAAATCAAATCCTCCTCTCTCTCTCTCACACACACAGAGCTCTCTCAAGCAGTTCCCATCACACGTGGGGGCTGTGCCTAACGTGGCAGGTATAAATCACGCCAAGCGATACGTCTCCCTGACAGACACTGCCGACAGCAATAGCGCTTTTAATCAGACATGGGTAATTGAAAATGTCGTCTTACGTTCACGAACCCAGTGCAGCGAAACCCTGACGCTTGTTTGTTTGACGGCGCCATGTCTGCCGCCCTGCTGACTGAGAGCTCTGGCAGCGCCGCCTAGCGAAACCATAATATTGCCAGGAACCACAACGCCATCTGATAAGAGAGTAAAATTAAAAGCAAATCGTAAAGCCATACGGCTCAGACCGCGCCTGGTAAACAAGCCGTTTTGGGGAGAAATTCTGCAGATCCGGCTGGAGTTAAACTGATAAACAAGTGATATATCTTCTTCAAACTGAAATATCAGGCCTTTATTTTTTCTTCTTTTTTTTTACCCTTATTATTTCCAGGCGCTGTGGCTGTTATTTGGTTATGTTTGGGTAGAAAGTCAGGTGACACAGCGGAAGGGAATCACGGGGTACGGTGGATGTTATTTGGTTATGTTGGGGTAGAAAGTCAGGTGACACAGCGGAAGGGAATCACGGGGTACGGTGGATGTTATTTGGTTATGTTTGGGTAGAAAGTCAGGTGACACAGCGGCAGGGAATCACGGGGTACGGTGGATGTTATTTGGTTATGTTGGGGTAGAACGTCAGGTGACACAGCGGAAGGGAATCACGGGGCACGGTGGATGTTATTTGGTTATGTTGGGGTAGAACGTCAGGTGACACAGCGGAAGGGAACCACGGGCCACGGTGGTCAAATGGTCACAGTGCTGGATCCTCGCCCCAAGTTCCGGTGTTCGATCTCCGTCGCACCTGGTGGAGATTGTTCCGCTATCCCAGGTCAACATAATCATGTGCAGGCTTCCTAGTGCCTGCACCCTCTTCGCGTATATACGCACAAAGATGATCAAATACGCACGTCAAAGATCCAGTATTCCATGTCAACGTTAGGTGGGTTATGGAAACAAGGGCATACCCCGCATGCGCATCCCCGAAAGCGATAAATGGAATGGTCATAAACGTAACATATTACATGCCTGTGTGAATGTGTGTGTGTGTGTGTGTGTGTGTGTGTGTGTGTGTGTGTGTGTGTGCGCGCGCGCGCTTGTGTGTGTGTGTGTGTGTGTGCGCGCGCTTGTGTGTGTGTGTGTGTGTGTGTGTGTGTGTGTGTGTGTGTGAAACCTGATTGAATGACACAGGAAACGAATGATGAGCGCTCAATGGCAGCTGTCATTCGGCTCTACGGCAGCCTGTTGTGCAAATGACTCCAAGTTTGTAAAGCGCTTAGAATTGGGTCTCTGACCGATGACATCCGTTGTATCAGTAAGTATCCATATCATCATCATAATATTTATCATCATCATTATCATCATCCCCGGAAACTAGGGAGTATGCTGCACTGTCACCACCAGAACCACATGCTATACTTGACATATCATCAGTTTTGAAGAAGGGGAAAAAAAACATTCAGTCTGAATTTCACTTTCGGACAAATCCATACGCTACGCCACATCAGACAAATCCATATACGCTACACCACATCTGATAGGCAGACACCTGACCAGCAGCATAACCCAACACGATCAATCAGACCTTAAGTGCATGCATGTATAGTTGTGTACCTCACAGTGTATTTCTTCTGCATTATGTTTCCAGAGGACAACACCTATGTAACCATGGGTCTGTTCTTTTCAGTGCGCCAACAGCGTGCTGCACGCGGAACCTCGGTTTATCGTCTCATCAGAACGACCAGACTCGTCTTCCAGTCAAACACACACATTTCTTCATTACTTTCTGAGCAGAACGGGATGGCAAATGTAGGGTTGATCGTATATTCTCCTCTTGGCTGTTTATTGAGAGAGAGAGAGACAGAGACAGAGAGACAGAGACAGAGAGACAGAGACACACAGAGACAGAGACAGAGACAGAGACACACAGAGACAGAGAGACAGAGACACAAAGAGACAGAGAGACAGAGACACAAAGAGACAGAGACGGAGAAGCAATCCGCAAAAATCCGGGAGAAAAAATATCCGTAAAAAAACGATATTGAGTAAAAGAGACAGGATAGTGGCTAAAAGGCTCACAGCATCTGTCAGTGACGAAAAACATGTCCCGTCCTTCAGGACAGAGAGAAGAGGAAACATGTCCCATCCTTCAGGACAGAGAGAAGAGGAAACTAAAGGAAACATGTCCCGTCCTTCAGGACAGAGAAGAGGAAACTGAAGGAAACATGTCCCGTCCTTTTCAGGACAGAGAGAAGAGGAAACTAAAGGAAACATGTCCCGTCCTTCAGGACAGAGAGAAGAGGAAACTAAAGGAAACATGTCCCGTCCTTCAGGACAGAGAGAAGAGGAAACAATGTCCCATCCTTCAGGACAGAGAGAAGAGGAAACTGAAGGAAACATGTCCCGTCCTTCAGGACAGAGAGAAGAGGAAACTAAAGGAAACATGTCCCATCCTTCAGGACAGAGAGAAAAGGAAACAATGTCCCATCCTTCAGGACAGAGAGAAGAGGAAACTGAAGGAAAACATGTCCCATCCTTCGGACAGAGAGAAGAGGAAACTAAAGGAAACATGTCCCATCCTTCAGGACAGAGAGAAGAGGAAACTAAAGGAAACATGTCCCGTCCTTCAGGACAGAGAGAAGAGGAAACTAAAGGAAACATGTCCCATCCTTCAGGACAGAGAGAAGGGGAAACTAAAGGAAACATGTCCCATCCTTCAGGACAGAGAGAAGAGGAAACTAAAGGAAACATGTCCCATCCTTCAGGACAGAGAGAAGAGGAAACAATGTCCCATCCTTCAGGACAGAGAGAAGAGGAAACTGAAGGAAACATGTCCCATCCTTCAGGACAGAGAGAAGAGGAAACTAAAGGAAACATGTCCCGTCCTTCAGGACAGAGAGAAGAGGAAACTAAAGGAAACATGTCCCGTCCTTCAGGACAGAGAGAAGAGGAAACTAAAGGAAACATGTCCCGTCCTTCAGGACAGAGAGAAAAGGAAACTAAAGGAAACATGTCCCATCCTTCAGGACAGAGAGAAGAGGAAACTGAAGGAAACATGTCCCATCCTTCAGGACAGAGAGAAGAGGAAACTGAAGGAAACATGTCCCGTCCTTCAGGACAGAGAGAAGAGGAAACTAAAGGAAACATGTCCCATCCTTCAGGACAGAGAGAAGAGGAAACTAAAGGAAAGGGAAAACCAAAACGAACTGCGACGAGCGGAAAATGAATGAAGAAAATACAAAATAAAATATGAAAAAACCCTCGGCCCCCTTCTAGTCGATACGAAATAATCCCTTCAGAATTACAGGAGGAATGTGGGCTTATTGAAAATGAAAATAAAAATGAAAGACAGAAAACTGAGAGGTGGGGGTGGGTGGGGTAGGGGAGAAAGGGGTGGAGGTAAAGAAGAAGAAACCATTGTTTCCTATCGACTGAAAACGAGGTTGTGCGCGTGTGAATCAATACGCATGCACAGAGAACATTTCTTGCTTTGCATGATCTTTCCATGCCGAAGAGCTGCGGCAGGGGAAATGATTAACAAGCAAAACAAAAGATGGTCCAGCCATTCGAATCGTGGGCTACGACATTAACCGCATCGACTCAGACACTTTCTCACTGTGCTCAACTGTGAAAATGAGTGGGTTCGTGAACAATGGTGGTGAGCCGTTCTTCAGATGAGAAACTTGATACATGAAAATACCTTGGTATTCATGTGACCTGCAGTCATTTTTGTTTTTCCCAGGGAAGTTTTAGCCAGAACAGGGAAAGCGTCAGACCTTGTAACAGTTGATAAGTGTTCCTCCCTTTAATTTACAGTCGAGTTATGCTTTCAACCATCGTAACACAACCAGAAATCATGGCCTGGGTGCGCCCCCCCCCACTTCCCCCTTAGAGTGTAAGGAGTTAAGGGCCGGAACACATGACTGAGGGGGGCTTCTCCGAAGACCTTGTATTGTCCAGCTCTCCCTAGAGTTTCTTATCACTAAGAAAGGAACAAGGAAAGAAATAAAGGAGAGGCTGGATACAACTCTGTTCACATATGTACATGTCTCCTGTCACATTGACACAGACATTGCGGAATCCAGCCTTTCCTCCACCAACAATGGTGCCTATAGCTTTGTGAATTTCCATTGGAACTGGCAGATGGCAATCTAATGTTTATGCATAATGATTATGGGAACCAAAAAATCTTATCAACATTGTCCTGTGAATGTCTATGTTTGTCTGGCTGTTTCTCTGGTCTCCACCCCCCACTCTCTCTCTCTCTCTCTCTCTCTCTCTATATATATATATATATATATATATATATATATTATATATATATATATATATCATTGTGAAAATGAAGAAGACATATCATTGTGAAAGTGAAGAAGAAGAAAAAGAAGAAGAAGAAGAAGAAGAAGAAGAAGAAGAAGAAGAAGAAGGAAGAGAGAGAGAGAGAGAGAGAGAGAGAGAGAGAGAGAGAGATCAAATGATAAATCAAATCCCAGATATCTACTTTTTTCTATAAAGTAATGAAGAATGTGTGTGTGTGTGTGTGTGTGTGTGTGTGTGTGTGTGTGTGTGTGTGTGTGTGTGTGTGTGTGTGTGTGTGTGTGTTGAAGAATGGCTGTGATCTTCGATTTCCACTTTTCTTTTTGAAATGCCCACCATTCTTTTCTCCGTCTCTACGTGTGTCGGTCTCTAGGTGGGCCTGTCTTTCCAACAACTTAAAGGCAGCATACATGCGTCTGTCTATCAACTATTCCTCTGTGTCTGTCCTTTTGTTACTTTTATTGTTTTTCATTTGTAAACAAAGAGAGAGACACAGACAGAGACCGATAGAGAGACGGAGACAGAGAGACAGAGAACAATTCCAATGTAGTTATTAATTTCCTTTGACGGTCCGCGGCGGACCAAATTTATGACAAGCAGCCCCGTTCTCACATTAATCAAACTTCACATCTAAGACGCTCACTGGCTGTGACATTTTCAATCTGTGCGTCTGTGATTAATCTGTCTTCTCATTAGTGAGAGCTCCCCACACCCCCACCCCATCACCCTGCCATCCAATCCCCTTCTTTTTCTTCCCTCCCCCTACGCCCCCCCCCCCATCCCCCTCACCCCTCCCCCCCCACCCCCTCCTCTTCCTCCGCCTTTCTTTTGTTCTGTGTGAGATGGGTGGTGGCTGCAGGGAAGGGGAGGGGGGAGGTACTGCATGAAGAGGGTCACCAAAGACAGTGTTTTTGTTGTTGTTGTTATTTGTTGTTGTTTTTTTTATAGCTGTCGGTTTTTTTTGTTTTTTATTATTATTATTCAAGAAGAGATGAGAAGGTTGAAGTCAGGGGAAGTGAAACAAAAGGAGGAGGGGGGAGGATATGCAGAAGCTGGGAGGTGATGGTGGTGGTGGTGGGTGGATGGGAAGGAAAGTGGAGACTTGAAAATTGTGCATGTAAGCGGTGGTTAGTTGTTCCAGAGAGGTCCTTGTTGTTGGGTCTGAAGCAAGGGACAAGGGCGGGGACATGGGGGGTTGAGGAGGGGTGGGGGTGGGAGGGGGAGGAGCGAGATGGGAAGGTGTGGGGCGGGAGGAGGGGAGCAGAGATGGGGCGGAGGGGGTAGAAGTAGGGGTAGGAGAGGGAATGGCCTCGTGGTGCTGGTGCCAGACCAATGGAGGCCAGAAAATGCACAATGAGGGGTTCCTTTACGCCTGTGTCTTCCGCTGTTTCGTCCTTTGTCTCTGTGTCTATGTCTGTCTATCTTTGTCTCTCTGTCTATGTCTGTCTGTCTTTGTCTCTGTGTCTATGTCTGTCTGTCTTTGTCTCTGTGTCTATGTCTGTCTGTCTTTGTCTCTCTGTCTAGATAGACTACTTTTTATTGTCGTAAAACCTTAAAGTTGATTAAGACACAATGAAGCTTAAACATGAGCATGTGTCTATGTCTGTCTGTCTGTCTCTGTGTCTGTGTCTGTGTCTGTGTCTGTCTGTCTGTCTCTGTCTATATCTATATATCTGTCTCTGTGTCTGTGTCTATCTATCTGTCTCTGTCTATATCTATATATCTGTCTCTGTGTCTATGTCTGTCTGTCTCTGTGTCTATATCTGTCTGTCTGTCTCTGTTTCTCCTTCTCTGTCTCTGTCTATCGGTGTCTCTCTTATTTCTCCGTCTGTCTCTGCCTGTCTCTCCTTCTCTCTGTTTGTCCACGCGTTCATGTCTGTTCCTTTGTCTGGCTGTCTGGCTGTCTGTCTCTCTCTCTGTATATAGTCTGTACGTCTGTCTCTATCTATCTATCTATCTATCTATCTATCTATCTATCTATCTTTCCATTTGTGTGTGTGTGTGTGTGTGTGTGTGTGTGTGTGTGTGTGTGTGTGTAAGTATATATATATGTATCTCTGTCTCTGTCTCTGGCTGTCTGTCTGTCTGTCTGTCTCTCTCTCTCTGTCTCTGTCTCTCTATCTATCTGTCTATCTCTCTATCTATCCATCTATCTGTCTGTCTATCTATCCATCTCTCTCTCTCTCTCTCTCTCTCTCTTTCTTTCTCCTCCCCCAACCCCTTTTTCTTTTCTTCCTCTTCCTTTCCTTCCCCGCGGCTCAGCCGGCACAGGGAGCGAACAGCCCGCTCAGACTGGGGTTTGGGGCCAGGCTCATTAACTGCGCGATAAATCTACCCTGGCTGTGGAAGATAGCGGATATGACGTCACTGTCTGCGACCGTCTTGATCGCCGGAGCCCGGATGTTCGCGCACAGACGGCGGTCGGGGTCGAATGTGTCGGTCCCCTTTAACAGTCTTAACGTTTAAACGATGGTCACTAAACAGTGGGACTGGGGAACACGACTTCGTGGCTCTCTCTGACTTCTTCGATCCGCTTGGGGCGAATTGGAAAGCAACTTGGGTGGCAGATGCCGACTTCACGTCGGAAAGATGTCGACCTTCAAGAGAGTTGGGGACAGAAAGAAGGGGAATAATTGGACTGAAAATGGGCTGGGGGGCACTTTTGTCTTTTGGTTCTCATTTTGTTTTTAGTTCTCAAGAAGGGATGAGTCTTTTTATTTCATCTTTCATGTTTTGTTTTGGTGTTGTTGTTTCTTTGTTTTGTTTTGGTTTGTTTTTTGTTGTTGTTGTTGTTGTTTGTTGTTGTTGTTTGTCCTTAGGCAAGGGGTGACTTACTTTCTCTTGTTTCTGATTCTTTTCGGTCGGGGTCTCATTTTGTGATCAACATGTAACCGTGCGGTGTGTTCCACTTTCTGGACAGATTGACAATTGTCTCCTGAATGGAGAGTTCATATACTTTACACAATGTCTGTGACTTTCTGAACGCAATAACAGGGCATTGTTCGTACACAACACTTGTTATACATGTAAATGGTGTGTATGTATTCTTTTTGTTTTGTTTTTTGTCTTAATGCAACTTTAGGCCGCATTACCGAACGACAGTCATATGTTTCTTTCTTAACTTTAGCCAGAGTACTGAATATGAATCTCAGTGTGATATCTTACGGAATGTGCCCACAGATACACTTTTTCAGTGCCTGGCGGAACTCCGTGTCTTCAACCTGACTTGAATTTCACTCTGACTGAACGAGGCGTGGTAAAGTGCTCTTTTTTTCAGTGTTGTTTTGACCGACCATTTAACATCACTGGGGTTTCTCCTCATCACTGGGGTTTCTCCTCAACACTGGGGTTTCTCCTCATCACTGGGGTTTCTCCTCAACACTGGGGTTTCTCCTCATCACTGGGGTTTCTCCTCATCACTGGGGTTTCTCCTCAACACTGGGGTTTCTCCTCATCACTGGGGTTTCTCCTCAACACTGGGGTTTCTCCTCATCACTGGGGTTTCTCCTCATCACTGGGGTTTCTCCTCATCACTTGGGTTTCTCCTCAACACTGGGGTTTCTCCTCAACACTGGGGTTTCTCCTCATCACTTGGGTTTCTCCTCATCACTTGGGTTTCTCCTCAACACTGGGGTTTCTCCTCAACATGTTTCAAGAACTGACGGGTGGTCAGCCCTGAAATAGACACTTGCGGTCGGCTGGGCGATGAATACCATGATTTGATTTGAACTGAATGATGTCTGTGTCTGGTCCCTGTAGAGATCCCATGTCCGCCCCACCTCCACTTTACCCTGACATCATTGTTATTATCATTATTCTTATAATTATTGTTGTTATTATTATTGTTGTTGTTATTATTATGATTATGATTATCATCATCATCATCACTTTTATTATTATTATTATTATTATTATTATTGTCATTGCAGTGCATCTGCTGCTTACTTTATTCCACCGACGGAGTTTTACTTACATTTGCATAAGTCTACCTGCGTTCTTTCCAGTGAGCAAGGTTGATCATTTTTAGTTTAAGATCGCGTTTTAATTGCTGTACCGAATGCCTAGACATGTGTGTGTGTTGGGGGGAAGGGGGAAGGGTAGGGGGTTGTTCCAGATGTGTCTGTAGAGCATGAAGAGTTGGAAGTCTGTGGATGTATACAGTGACTTTGTTACTAGTTATGTTAAATCTTTTATCAGTTTTACCGTACCAGTGCCATTGTTGCATATTATTGATGAACAATGCGGGAAAATATCGTGTGTGTGTGTGTGTGTGTGTGTGTGTGTGTGTGTGTGTGTGTGTGTGTGTGTGTGTGTGTGTGTGTGTGTCTGTGTCTGTGTGTTGGTGGGAGCGTCTGGGCTGTGTATGTGTGTGTCTGTGTGTGCACATGCACATGTTATATACAGTGTGTTTTCTTTCAAGATTAAAACATCTGTTCGCTAAGCCTCAGAATTTACAGAAGAAAAAAAAAACAACAACAAAAGCTGCAAGAAAGATGCAGAGTACGCGAGTGTGTGTGTGTGTGTGTGTGTGTGTGTGTGTGTGTGTGTGTGTGTGTGTGTGTGTGTGTGCGGAAAGGAAGGTGTGGGGGGATGGAGGTCTGTGTGTGCGCGCCCCTTTCATCCACAAGTTTTATTGTATCATCCCCTACTGGCCATTTTCTCCGGCAGTGCCGCATCAGGATTTGTTCCCTGTCTGAAGTGCACATAAAGAACCACAGTTCTTTTCTCAAACCGTTTAAACCTCCTCGTCTCTCTCTCTGCACCCCCTTTCAAGTGGCCTCCATGCGTTTCCTCGGACGAAGAAAAAAATAGGTCTGCAGCATTTCAGTGTGGGGCAGAGGATGTTGCGAGTTGTACAGAAACGGCCGCAGATGGACCAGAATGGCCACACACAATCACCGACAGGCTTTTACGAGTTTGGACAACACTTTTAAAACTTTCCTTTTATCTCGTTTTCTTCTTCGTCGTCTCCTCTTGTGCCCCTCTTTATCTCAGACTATAATTTCTGGGACCGTGTCTCATTTTGTGTGTGTGTTGTTGCTGCTACTTTTTTTTCCCTGTCCAAAACTATAGTTATTTACTGTTGCCCCATCTCGTTGTGTTGTGCGTTTGTGGTTTGCTGAGCGACGGAGAACACACTACATGACTGATTGATTGATTGGGTTTGGGTGGGTGGGAGCGTACACGGGTAGACGTTTGGTTAGATGAAAATTGGTTGGTTCACAGATATCAGTTTGCATGAAAGGAAGATAATTACATAGTTTTTCGACGTGACTGTGGCGACCATCTCATGACTATGAAACGACACCTGTCAGACATATTAAAAGCCCACGAAGTACGTATGTCAAACTGCAGGCACCTCACTCCCCTCCCCCCCTCACCCCCACCATCCCCCCCACCCCTACAAGAGGCAGTCTGAGCGCTTCATACTCCGCGGTCCTCAGCCATTTTACTGGTGTCACCCCATCGTCTGTCGACAAGTCTGAGATCTCTCTGTCTCTCTCTGTGTCTCTTTCTGTTTGTCTCTCTGTCTGTCTCTCTCTGTGTCTCTGTCTGTTTATCTATCTGTCTGTCTCTGTCCCTCTCTCTCTGTTGTTGCTGCCAGTTGATCTTTTTGCACACACACACACACACACACACACACACACGCACATACACACACATCATTCATCACCCTCTGCCCAATACCGTTTCCACCACCACGCTCCGCCCTCCACCACCCCCAACCCCGCTTTTTTCCGTCTAATATCACTTAAAGTGGAAGACGTTAAACTGAAGACTACTACTACTACTACTACACTCACACACACACACACACACACACACACACACACACACACACAGGCAAGAAAGAGAGAGGGGAGTGAAAGGAGATGAGAGAGGGAGAGAGAGAGAAGGGGGCGGGGGGCGAGAGAGACAGTGAGAGAGATGGGGGAGAATGAGAAGAAGTACAAAACGAGAACACGGAGAGGAAGCAGAAGATACGGAGAAGAATGGTGTGGTGCAGCTGTGTCATACATCACTTCAAACACGTGTGTCCTCGGGGTCAGGGAAGACGTGAATGAAGCGGAAGGAAAAGACTGCGTGATCTGCAGAGGGAGTTGGTTCCACACAGCTGGGCCAGGACAAGAAAAAGAAAAAAGAAAAATAACTCTGACGGAAGGCGAGAAAACGGTTGAGACTAATCTGTAGGTGGTGACTTGTCCTATGAAGAGAGTATCCCGACGTTTCGGGCCCTAGGTCCTTCTTCATGGGGAGAAAAATAGAGAATGGAGAAGAAAACCAAGACAGAGGTAAAACTAAGAACTGTGAGGAGTAATCAGAGAAAAAAAAGGGGCGGGGGGGGGGGGGGGGGGGACAAAAAAAGAACAGAGAAAAAGGTGAGCAATATTTACAAAGGAAAAGAAGGGGGGACGGTTAAAGACTGGAGGGGGGGGGTGGAGGTGGAAAAAGAGGGTTGTGGTTCGCCAAAAGATGAAAAGGTGTAAGAACATGTATGCTGGTCAGTGTGTGTGTGTGTTTGTGTGTGTGTGTGTGCCTGTGCGTGTGAAGGGAGAGAAAGAAAACGGAGGGGGGGGGGGGGAGAGAGAGAGAGGGGAGTGAGAGACAGGGAGGGAGGGAGAGAGAGTGGTGGAGAGGGAGGGGGAGGAGAGAAAAGTGGGGGGGAGAGGAAGGGGGGAGGGAGAGAGAGAATGAGTGTGTGTGTGTCTGAAGGTGGATTGCAGGGGGACAGGAGCAGTGAAAAGGGAGGGGAAAAGAGAGAGAAGAGGGCCCAGGGCCGCTATGGGTCCATCACTCTGGTGTTGATGCCTGCAGGCTGGATGGTCCCCAGGCGGCTGATCACCTGACGGAAGAACTTTGTCTTAACGGCAGGGACGGGAAGTTGACGAGTATTGGAAGAACGGAGCTTACGGGATGAAACGTGTTTGTGGGTGTTACCTGTAAGGTAGGTGGGAACAGCGTACAGGGCAGCATGTCGTTTCAATGTTACCTGTAAGGTAGATGGGAACAGCGTACAGGGCAGCATGTCGTTTCAATGTTACCTGTAAGGTAGATGGGAACAGCGTACAGGGCAGCATGTCGTTTCAATGTTACCTGTAAGGTAGATGGGAACAGCGTACAGGGCAGCATGTCGTTTCAATGTTACCTGTAAGGTAGATGGGGACAGCGTACAGGGCAGGATGTCATTTCAATGTTACCTGTAAGGTAGATGGGAACAGCGTACAGGGCAGCATGTCGTTTCAATGTTACCTGTAAGGTAGATGGGTACAGCATACAGGGCAGTATGTCATTTCAATGTTACCTGTAAGGTAGGTGGACAGCATACAGGGCAGCATGTCGTTTCAATGTTTCAAAAGACCATTTTTGTGATAGGACACTGACTGATGACAAATAGATAAATAATTCATGAATCCGCCAGTCAGTCAATCCATAGATCAACAAATCAGTGAATAACAAGAGTCAGGCCATACATCTTTTCCAAGGTGGATGAAAGGGGTGGGAGAAGAGGTTAAATGAGGCTAACGAACTTTACATCGCCATGCCCTGTTCACCATATATATATATATATATAATATATAATTTGGTTTTGGTTTAGCATAGGGAATCAGGAAGGGATTTGCTGGCCTCCGCATTAGAAAGAGAAAGGAGAGACAAAAAGCTGTATCTTAGCCAATTAGAGACCTTCCGTGACAGTGAGGCGGATTTCCGCTCATTGCAACTTGCAGGCCGCCAGGTTTGGAACAGAGCGACACGACTGCTGAGAAGTTCGTGTTGAAAACGAACAAAGTGACACGACTGCTGAGAAGTTCGTGTTGAAAACGAACAAAGCCAAACAAAGCAGACAGTCCGGCCATGTGGAGTTTCCATACATGCTACACTTTTTTAACTCGACTGAGGCTCCTTTAACAAACAATAAAGAATGGTTACTCTCTTCATTCACAAGGTACACGCTTCAAGTCAATGCTGGGTATGCTACCGATTCAGCAAGCACACAGGTAAATATAAGGTACTTTGGAACAAACCCAGACACTATTGTGTGTTGATTATTTAGTCTCCTAACCACGTCGTTCTCTTTTTTTCAGGTTCCTTTAGTCATAATTTAGACAATGTGTGTTGAACTTGGACTTGGTTGATGGTCTTGTTGGTCAATTGAGAGGTCACACACACACACACACACACACACACACACACACACACACACACACACACACACACACACGCACACACATCATCATCATCATCATCATCATCATACTACTACTACTACTACTACAGAAACATGAAGCGAGAAAGAGCGATGGCTTTGGGATTTGTTGTTTCTACGAGGAAGTGTCAGCACCCAGGAATCAGCAGGCAGCGTAAAGATGTAGAAGGAATGTGCATCGAAATAAGTCACAATGGTAAATGTGTGCAGTATGACTGATGACAGCAGTATGGCTGATGACATTACACACAGTGATGTCAGTGCCAGAGACAGGGCACAACGTGCTCTGGAAGTAAAGGTGTGCAGTATGGCTGATGACATTACACACAGTGATGTCAGTGCCAGAGGCAGGGCACAACGTGCTCTGGAAGTAAAGGTGTGCAGTATGGCTGATGACATTACACACAGTGATGTCAGTGCCAGAGACAGGGCACAACGTGTTCTGGAAGTATGGCTGATGACATTAAAAACAGTGATGTCAGTGCCAGAGACAGGGCACAACGTGTTCTGGTAGTATGGCTGATGACATTACACACAGTGATGTCAGTGCCAGAGGCAGGGCACAACGTGTTCTGGAAGTCTGCCTGAACCACGTTCCAGATTTTTGTCGGTAAAATTGTTCCTGTTTCACTTCCAAACACTCGCCCTTCCATCACTCGTGACAAAGAGCGGAAATAGCTTCTGTCAGTTTCTGTCTCTGTCTCTCTCTTTCTCTCTCCCTCTGTCTCTGTGTGTCTGTCTGTCTGCTTCTTCCCCCCTCTCTCTGTCTGTCTTTCTATCCCTCACACACACATACGCATGTGTGTGTGTGTGTGTGTGTGTGTGTGTGTGCGCGCGCGCGCGCTCACGCGCGTTGCTGTGCATCTTCGTGAGGTAAGCGCTCGTTTGAGTGTCTTTCCACCACTTAAGCCGCAATCTTTCTCTTCCTCCCCCTGTCTCTCTCCCCCTCTCTCTCTTTCTCTCTCCCCCTCTCTCCTCCCACCTTCTCTCTCTCTGTCTCTCTCTCTCTCTCCCTCCACCTGTCTCTCTCTCTGTCCTATCTCTCTCTCTCTCTCTTTCTCCTGTCCCCTCTTGCCCACAACTCTCTTTCTCCAGCTCGCTCTTTGAATTTGCCTTGTAAAATAGGAATCGATTTCTTTATTGATGCAAATCAATTCCTGCCCAAAAGATTTTTTGAAAGCGAAGTTCAAAGGCGGCTTATTCCTAAAAACTGTTGATCTTCTTTCGGATAAGCTGCAGAATATTGATTATATTGACGCTTTGACAAACACTGAAATCAAGTATTTCTCTGTGCTCGATGCCTTTGTGTTGTTTTCTTTTCCTGTTTTTATTTGAACCTCCCTCCCTTCATTTCTTTCTTCTGACCCCCCCTCTCTCTCTCCCTCTCTCTCTCTCCCTCTCTCTCTCTCACACTCTCTTTCTCTCTCTCTCTCTCGCACACAAGCCCAGGCACGCGTGCACGCATGCAGACACGAACACACAAACAAGCAAGTGCACGCGCCCACACAAACAACTTTCTTCTTATAACGTCTTTTCGCATGTGTTTTTGAACACACACACACACACACACACACACACACACACACACACACACACACACACACACACACACACACACACACACACACACACACACATTGAGGTTAGTTTCGTTCACTCTTTGTTGTTGACTGGTTTATTAGTTGGTTGAACTTTAGTTCTTGATTGATTGATTAGCTCTCTTCCCATCCCCTTCTCTCTCTCTCCCTCCTCTCTCTCCCTCTCCCTCCACCTCCCTCTCTCTCACCCCCTCTCTCTCTCTCTGTCTGTCTCCCGTCACTCGTTGACTGCATATATAATCTGGCATCTCATATACAAAGCACTTTCCCCTCAACCCCTCCCTCCCCTCCCTATCGTCTCTCACACGCACACGCGCTCTCTCTCTCTCCCCCCTCTCTCTCTCCCCATCTCTCTCTCTCTCCCTCCACCTCTCTCTCTCTCTTCCTCCCTCTCTCTCCTCCCTCTCTCTCTCCTCTCTCTCCCCCCCTTTCTCTTCCTCTCTCTCTCTCTCCTTCTCTCTCCCTCACTCTCTCTCTCTCCCCTCTCTCTCCCCTCTCTCTCTCTCCCTCCCCCCCCTCTCTCTCTCACCTCTCTCTCTCTCGCCCTCTCTCTCTCCCTCTGTGTGTGTGTGTGTGTGTGTGTGTGTGTGTGTGTGTGTTGTGTGGGTGTATTTACGTGTGGGTTGCTGGGCGCACGTGTTTGTAAATGCACTGTCCGTGTACGTGTATAAATATCTATATACATGTGTGTGTGTGTGTGTATGAACACGCGTGTGTGTTGTGTGTGTGTGTGTGTGTGTATGTATGTGTGTGTGTAGTGTATGTATGTGTGTGTGTGTGTGTGTGTGTGTGTGTGTGTGTGTGTGTGTGTGTGTGTGTGTGTGTGTGTGTGTGTGAATGCGCGCCCCCATACATGAAATATATCCAACCGAAGAAATAAAATGATCTTTTTGGATTCACTAAACCATAGCAGCTTAAAAACGAACGGACAAAGAGTGGGATGGAATGTTGTTGTTCTTGTTGTTGTTGCCGTTGTTAATTTAAGATAAGATAAGATAAGAATAACTTTATTATCTCCAACTGGAGAAATTTGGTCAGGTGCATTATCACAACATAGACAAGTAAACAACATGGGGACCATAACTGTAAAAGCCAACAACAGCCCCTACAAATATTACGAAGATACAAATGTAAAAAATATCACATACATCGTTTCATACATACATCCACACACTGCAGGTAATAACTAGTATTCTTAATGTAGAAACAGAAAGAATTAAGAAACATTATTTGAATATAATTATAAACATAGCCTACTATACTGCACATTGATTATAATAGACAGATTAAATAAGGATAAAAATGAATTGCGGAAAACCACAACCAGATAATCAGCACACACCCGCACCCGCGGATAACTTGATCCGCACGCGGATAACTTGATTAAACAAGAGTAATAAACATATGTTCTCAAATAAAAGCATTTCACATATTCACTTTTAAAAACATTGCAATTAATTATTACATCGTAATCGTGCTTTGTTTTGTTTTGTATATCAGTTTCATTTTGAAGTATCCATGCTTGATGCAAGCAGCTGTAGTTTTGATT
Source organism: Babylonia areolata (assembly GCF_041734735.1). Lineage (NCBI taxonomy): Eukaryota > Metazoa > Mollusca > Gastropoda > Neogastropoda > Buccinidae > Babylonia > Babylonia areolata. The sequence continues at coordinate 2,062,098 of NC_134878.1, read as the reverse complement.
TTGTCTTCTCCGTTGTGACAGCATACATGAGTCCGTACCACACGGCAGTTCGTGTCCTTGCAATGACACGATGGTCACATTCATTTTGAGAATTGTTTTCACTGAACAGTTGTTATCTTTATTGAATTATTTTCTCTTCGTGTGTCCGCCAGGCAGTCGACCTCTCTGTTGTCTGTTGTTTCTCCTCTGTTCTTTTTTCTTTTTTAAAAATTTAATTCTTTTTCTGTCCTTTTTCGTTTTGATTTATCATATTCTAAACGGAGACATACTTCTGAAAGTAGGAATGGTCTTCGCTGACACATAATGTGTACACTGATGTTCACTGAGGTTGGAGAGGGAAGGGGGGATTTGGAGAACAGAGGGAAAAGTGGGGTTACGTCCTGAAACCTTTGACAGTGGAATTGTTTCTGTTTTGGCTTCAGATGCTCGCCTTCAATCACCCGTGACAACAAACGGAAATAGCCTTTCTCCTCTCTCTGTCTCTCCCCCCCCCTCCCCCTGTCCTCTCTCTCTTTGAATCACACACACACACTCACAGGCACGTACACACACATGCACCTACTCACAACACACACACACACACACACACACACACACACACACACACACACACACACACACACACACACACACACTTAAACACACGTATAATTGCACGCACACAGAAAAAGAGAGAAAGACAGAAAGAAACACACACACACACACACACACACACACACACACACACACACACCTGTCTGTCTCTCTATCTCTCTGTCTCTGTTTCTCTCTCTCTCTGAATTCACTGTTTCCATTAGACAACATAAATAAATATTTTCTGCCCCTCCAGCCACCGCCCCCTAATCCGTTCCCTGCAGCCTGTCTGTCTGTCTGTCCTCTTTAGGTGTCCTCCGCTCTTCTGTTGTCTGTCTGTCCGTCCTCTTTAGGTGTCCTCCGCTCTTCTGTTGTCTGTCTGTCCGTCCTCTTTAGGTGTCCTCCGCTCTTCTTCTGTTGTCTGTCTGTCCTCTTTAGGTGTCCTCCGCTCTTCTGTTGTCTGCCTGTCTGTCCTCTTTAGGTGCCCTTCGCTCTTCTTCTGTCTGTCCGTCCTCTTTAGGTGTCCTCCGCTCTTCTTCTGTTGTCTGTCTGTCCTCTTTAGGTGTCCTCCGCTCTTCTGCTGTCTGCCTGTCTGTCCTCTTTAGGTGCCCTCCGCTCTTCTTCTGTCTGTCTGTCTGTCCTCTTTAGGTGCCCTCCGCTCTTTTTTTGTCTGTCTTTCCGTCCTCTTTAGGTGCCCTCCGCTCTTCTTCTGTCTGTCTGTCCTCTTTAGGTGTCCTCCGCTCTTCTGTTGTCTGTCTGTCCGTCCTCTTTAGGTGTCCTCCGCTCTTCTGTTGTCTGTCTGTCTGTCCTCTTTAGGTGTCCTCCGCTCTTCTGTTGTCTGTCTGTCTGTCTGTCCTCTTTAGGTGTCCTCCGCTCTTCTGTTGTCTGTCTGTCTGTCCTCTTTAGGTGTCCTCCGCTCTTCTTTTGTCTGTCTGTCTGTCCTCTTTAGGTGTCCTCCGCTCTTCTGTCGTCTGTCTGTCTGTCTGTCCTCTTTAGGTGCCCTCCGCTCTTCTGTTGTCTGTCTGTCTGTCCTCTTTAGGTGTCCTCCGCTCTTCTGTTGTCTGTCTGTCTGTCTGTCCTCTTTAGGTGTCCTCCGCTCTTCTTCTGTCTGTCTGTCTGTCCTCTTTAGGTGCCCTCCGCTCTTCTTCTGTCTGTCTGTCCGTCCTCTTTAGGTGCCCTCCGCTCTTCTGCTGTCTGTCTGTCTTTCCCTCTTTCTCCTGTCACACATACACACACACACAAAGAAACACACACACACACACACACACACACACACACACACACACACACACACATACACGCACAGACATAGACACGGGTCCATATATGAAGCTGCCAACATTATTCAAAAGATAGATAAACGATAACATGCAAATAACTTACAATGATAACAAAGGACCAGAGAGCGCAGAATGTGTCTGGATCCAAGAGTACGCTTCAAGCGGGTTAAGAAAAAAAAGGAAACAAGAGAGGCAAGGCCTTCAAGACTCACTTGTGATACACTTAAAAACAAAAAAAATCCAAG